>NC_069005.1:881053-888553 GCF_001194135.2 Octopus bimaculoides
GGATATAAGGAAGCAAATTAGAATGCACAAAATTACAAAACAGGTCAACATTCTTGAGCTTACTCATCATACAGCCAATAAGGCACCAATTTTTTTCCCAAAATGTAGTCAATATATTTAGCAGATGGTAACTTAATCATTCAGAGATTCTGGTTCTAAAGTACCTAGTGCTTCAAGTTGTTTACCAAATAAAAGAAAAAATTGCATTGAATGACAGAAATATTTATAACTGAATAAAAAAGACATTGCTGATAATCTTTTTTTTTTTTGATATTTTAATTTGAAAGACATGATAAAACAAAAAAGAAATATAGTAAAGAATATATTTTAAGAGCTAACCTACCCCACCAACAAATTAAAGTTTTACTAAACACAAACATTTTAGTGTCCACACTGATATAACATTTAATATATTGACAAACACACACATATAGGAAAATAGAATTAAAGTTTATTCTCAGTACAAAATCAAATCATCAACCACAGCTTTCTGATCCAGAAGCCATACACACATTTTACACAAGGAACCACTGAAAGAGACTGATGCTGCCAACTTTGCAAGCTTCATTACTATAAAGTGGGTCCTCTCATTTTTTTTTTCCAGTTTAGAATGAACTATTATTTATAGTAATGAATGTTATGCTCAAATGAAGCAGAACCATGATCATTATACACACACACACACACATATATTTATTTATTTATTGATTGTTGGATGCAGATCAGATTCAACAATTTATTCCATTCATTCATCATTGATGAATTCTTGTACAAGTCTACCAATGTTGAACTATGGTAGTGTGGGTTAAATTTTTTATTCCAGCAAATGGCTATTATCTTCTTTTAAGGTATATGCAACAAAATCAACTTCTGCCTTAGGATTAATTTGACAAATATTTAACTGCTGTTAGTAGTAGGTCAGATAAATACATAAGTTATTTGCCTGTAAATTATAATTTTAGTTTGTGAAATTGTCTGCTAATGAGCAATCACTTTGAAAATGGACATATATATATTGAAGCACCTAGATTCTAATGAAACCTCTTACCAATCCGTGTGTGTGTGTGTGTGTGTGTGTGTGTGTGTATGTATATATATATATATATATATATATATATATATATATATATATACATACACACATAGATTATTGATTTAAAAAAAATATTTTTGACACAAAGCAAACGGGAAGATGTAATAGAGAAATGAAAACAAAATCACTTTTAAGCAAGACTTAAATCAATATCGGACATGACTTAGTGAAGGTTAAATTCTCAAATTATCAGACATTGCTTTTCTTTAACTCAGATTAAAGAGCAAGTTGAGAAGATGATGATGAATAGTTATATATTTGTTAGAAAAAGGAGATGAAAGATGAGCCATGCACCTTTCTTGGTATTAATTAGCAAAGTGAAGTGGAATGGCCTCAAGATTCAAAATTGCCACACAAGAATTGTTTTATTTTATTTTGTGAAGGCACCAAGTAAAATTTAGTAGTGAAGGGGTATAATAAATTCCTGATACCCATTCTCTTACAGAAGAAATATCCAATATATATTTTATGATTCAGAGATGAAAGATGACAGATTTAGATCCATAAAAAAGAAGTTAGAAATTAGTAAGCTGTCTGACATGAATCGTATTTGGAGATGCCAACAATCTCTGCCAAAACTGAAGAGAGAAAAGTTACTTTCAATGGTCACAATTTAGCTGAAACTATCATGTTTACTGTTTTAATTATTATAACAATTAGTATGCAAATCAAACTGAAAACATCCCACATGTACAAAATATCAAAAGTCGCAAAAAGACAGATGGGTTTCAATAATTTTCTCCATGTCAACAGCCTGATGTTATTAACTGCTGAAGTACTTGCAGCAAAAACTTTATTATTCCAAGAAAATAGGTACAAAATATTTTTTACAATAGCATCCTTAGCAAAATAAGCCTCCAAATTCAAGAAAAGCATTCAAAGTGTTTGAGTACTCATCTCTATACTGTGTGAAGAATAATAAAGTTGACAAAACAAACATTGAATCAATCTACCATGAATAAATAGGCTACTGTTAAAAGTACAAGAGATATTTAAAAGAAAGACAGAAAATGTAAATAAGAAAACAATAAAGCAGAAAAAAAAAAAGAAAACTCTAGAGGGCTTGTTTCAAATGCAGCTTCAGTTGAGTTTTTTACACACAAGAAAACTGTACAAGTATTTTCATATATTTAAACATGTTTGAGTTGGAAAAGAAAAATAAAAAAAATTAAAAAAACAACTTGTTTTAATTTAGTGAACAGTTTCTAGTGATTGCAGACTGGCTGTCTGGCTGAATAAGCTGAATGTCAAATGGTTTACTTCATTCTTCTTTTGCTGAATACAAGTGGATCAGTCTGACAAGACCATTTGTCCTTGGCAGGTATACGTAAGAAACAACAATCACACAATCCAGCTAAGCCTGTTTCACAATAGAGATTATAGCTAATAATAATAATAATAATCTAAAGATAACACAGACCAATGCTTCACACTACCAGCCAGAAAAACATGATGCATACATATTTATAATGCAAAAAACCTTGGGAAACAATTCTTTTGACATTTTGCTTCTAATTTGCATTTAATCTACAATACTTGTATACATGACATTTTAGAGCTTAATACAAAAACACTAATTAATTATTAATGTCTCTGTCACAAGGTATTGTTTAAATTTATATTACAGTTCTGAAACTGTACAGTAAGCTTTCGTTTTAAATCATTACTGAAAGCTGGGGTGTGCAATATTAATTGCCAAGACAGGTTCCTTTTAAGATGAGAGAGTGGTTGGAGTAAGTTAAGAAATTTCATTGCTATCTGTCTGGGAAGTCCTACATTGTTTTTAAAAATAAAACATAGCTCACCCAATATAGTCACTAAATACAGCTGAGTGAGATCTTATTACTTGCTGTTGAATCAATTTTTAAAATGTTTAATTAGCTTAATAAGCACTTAAACGTTTTAGCATCAATAATGATACTAAAGTGGACACTAGTAAACAAATGCCAACAAAAATTTCATGTGGTCATTCAGTCTCCAAAAACAACTGCCTTAAAAAGAGTCACCTAATTGATGGTACTTTGTAACACCAGGGCAGCGGAGTTATTGAAGCCCAACTCAATGTACAGACTCCAACAAAATGTAAATTGTAATATGTCAAAATTTTGCCATTTCAGGAACTAATTCAATAATTTTCTGCACAGAAAATAATCAAATAAGCTTCTTTGAAAGAGGAAGTTCTGGTAAAAGGTGTTCATTTTGGATCAGGCTTCCACTCCCCATTCTACAGATACATCTATACCAGTAATGGCTTCTTAAACTTTTCAATCTTTTGTTAATCACTTTAATTTTATATTCAATGCATTTCATCTCGAAGGGTTGTTATCTGAGATGGTTTTTATTTTTTTATTTTTATAGTTTGTTCCTTTTGTAGCTTTGCATTAACCTTTTAATAAAACAGCCTCTTTTTATGATTAATTGTAATTTCTTTAACAAATATTTAAAAAAAAAACCAAAAAGGGCCACCCCAACACAATAGTGGCTTGATGGCTGATTCACTCAGCAGTTATGTATGTTGGATGCTCTCAATCAATGCATGGTTAGTTTAAATTAGAGTTAGTGGGACCTTAAGTCGAGCAGTTAGCATAAAAAGTTTTGTGCATGGACTCCAAACACCTGTACATTAAGGATGTAAGCTATTAAAAAAAAAAAAAAAAAGAGAAAATACCAACAGAAGCCAAAATACATAAACATCATTAAATCATCAATGCAACAGATTCAAACACATATTTAATTAGGTTTTCAAATATACATTTAACAAAGATAATGAGTAACTCCTCTAGATTCTTGTTGGGTACAAAAGTAAGATTCTTGTTCTATTGTCAATACAAGAAAGAATCTGATGGAATCACTATTGTATTCAATCAAACGATACCACTAGGTATTACTTGGTGGCTTTTTTCAGCTCATCTTCACCTCACCCCAGACATCAAACAACTTTTAATCCATTCCTTTTCCCATGTCACATCTTTAAAGCCATTTACTACATGACCTAACCATTCCATTCATGAAATACTTTCTTATGTCGTTACAGTACTATTTCCAACAAAGTATATAATTGTCATGTTCCCTCTTTTCTACAATAGTACAACAAAACCTGCACTGCTTACTCTAAGGCAGTGTTTCTCAACCTTTTTACCCTTGTGTAACCCTTAAAATAAATTACATGTCTCAAGGAACCCCTGCACCAAAAAAAATTATATACCATATCTTTCTCATCATAGTTCATGTGGTAAATATCATATATATATATATATATATACATACATATATATACATACATATATATACATACATATATATACATACATATATATATATATATATATATATATATATATATATATATATATATATATATATATATATATATATATGTATGTATATATGTGTGTGTGTGTATGTGTATATATATATATTTCTATTTACAATAATCTGGTGATCTCTTTCTCATCTAGGCCACCTGATTATAGTAAACAAGTGTCACTGCCATATAAATGGTGTCATTCATTTCCAATCTTAAAAACAGTGTCCAGTAATGGTAAAATATTGCCTGGCTCACAAACCAGGGCTGGCAACAGGAAGGACATCTGGTAGTAGAAAATCAGGATAAAGTGGACATGAAAAAGATGCTGAAACATGACTTGCTTTTTATTTTTATTATTTCTTGAACATGATCAGCCATTGTAAGTTTGAATTTATACATTTTCCCCACATCTTTTTTCTTGTTCAAGTTAAGATATTGTCTTTAAACTCGTAAAGTGCATTCATCTGGAGTTTTCATCCACATTTTGTGTGTCACTGCAAACATCTTGCAATATAAAAGACAAATCTGATATGTGTGACAAAAATTATGAGCCCCTATACCAATTCCCGAGGTACTTCACTGCTTATGCTTTGCTGATTCAATCTTGATCCCTTTACAAACACAGTTTCCTCATGAGGTAGGAAAGCTTCAATTCATGACAAAACATTTCCTTCAAAACCAATTACAGAGGAATTGGTATAGTTTATAGAACATCAACAAAAGGTTTCACTAAAATTTAAATAGACTCATCATACTTTCTACTTTTCCTCATACATCACTAAGAAAAAAAAAAGAAAAAAACTCTCGATTGTAGATATTTGAAACTATTGTAAGAAATATAGTGAGTTTCATTATTGAGAATAACTTCCTGAGGTCAATTGTCAAGATGGATTTGTACCTTGTTGCTCATGTTTGACAAATTTATTAAAAGCTTTCTGACAGAACTAATATCTAAGTTGATGAGGGGCGGGAAACTGGATGCTTAAAATTTCATAATAAAGAATAACAGACCATCATTGTGGAATCACATATTCTAGTTTTATAAAATGGGTAGAAGAGAGCTGATGGTTTTCAAATAAAACCAGAATGACGAAACTAAGGTACATTGGCTTGACTGATGGTGACTTGCTATGTCCAAGCTTCGAAATAATTTTCTGAGACTAAAATAAATCTTAATAAAATCATTTCCTTCCATTTAACAAGTGATTAGCCAAATTGTTTAACAGACAATAAGCAGTAGAAGCTGAATGTAGGTCAAATCAATTTGGGAAAGTTTGGCTATCAACCAGTCAATAATAAACGACCTTCACAGTGGTGGTTAGTCTGGCCTCAAGGAAGGAATCAACACAAATCAATAATAAAGATGGGGAAGAGAGAGTGACTTCGATTTAGATTTTTAAAAGTTGGCTGAATCGAAGTCATCTCCGTTGTGTTATGTCTGCCCGGATATGAAATTTTAATTAAGATCAGGACAGACATGCATAACGTGGAACACAAAAAAAAAAAGATTTCTAATCAACGGACTTTTGCTACTACCGTGTGAGTCTGTGTTCTACGTTCTGCTTCCACCATCCGTGGGTTTTTTGGTTTTTCTAGAGAATTGTGTATACACAAATGATACATCTTCCAGAGAAATTCAATTTAAAATCTCTCAACTCGAATAACCACTAGAGGATGCCACAACAGGCACAAAGCGGGCAAATGAAAAAAAAAATCCAAAAAACTGCAAAACCATTTTAAATGATACAAGTAAATTTTGGCAGCCAAAAGGAATGCCACAGCTATTTTGGGAAAGAGGGCAAAAAAAGAAAATGAAAAGAAAAGACTGAGAATCGTGGATTTACTGTCAATTTTCCTCTTCCATCACAACTTTATTTTTATATATAATTAGTAATACCTGGAAGAATACAAGTAGCGAAAATAAAACAAATGCTTGCACTGAATCTTGTTTTCTAATTATTAGCACCTGCCAGCACAAAATCTAAACGTAATATGCATCTAAAGATATGTGCATATTATGGTTTCCTGTCAGCGAATTAGTGAGTAAAGAAATGAGAACAATGAACAATCAAAACCAAAAGAAATGTCGAGGTTCAACAATAGCAGCAGTTCTGTGTAAAAATAGCAGATTATTGAGCCATCAAGGTTGTGTAAGGTAGGTAACACCTACCTAGATCAGTAACAAGTACTCCAGTTCTACCATAATGCATATATATATAAATACAAATATAGTAGACATGGTGGCGGCGGTGGTGGTGGTGAAAATTCGTGACGGCTCCGGTCAAGGATTTACTAAATCTCCCATCACACAGTCTTCGAAATATTTAAAAAAATAAAAACACAAAAAAGCCCTTTAAAACTTGGTTTAATTATTTTCCTACCAATATTACCAATAAAGAACATTTCGTTGTCATTTGAATGTGAAGTTTGTTTCTTTTTTTCTCTGTCAAAATCTCTTCAACAATATGATGAGTAAGGAATGTCATTATTACTCATCGAGATGCCATTTAAAGGAGGGGGGATGAGGAGGAGATCGTTCCATTTTCCTTCACAACACACATCAGTCATTCTCCACGAGACGAAACAGAAAGAGGGAAGGTAAAAAATAATACAAATATTTAAAAAGAAAAGACAGTGGCACAACGATTTCAGAAATTCAATATTATTTGTGTATGTTGTGTGTTGTTTAAAAAACTGAATTTATTTCAATTTATACAGATCAGAATTAAAGGAGGAAGAATTTAAAGTGAACTAAATAAATGTTGAAATGCAACGAAGTACTAGATGATTAGATGGTGCTTGGCGCGCTTCACTAAACTAAGTCAAGCTGTGTGTGTGTGTCTGGAGGAGGAAACTTAAAAGTCCTTGAAGCTTCTTCTCTCATTGCTGATTGAAACGTTTGTGGACGGGGTTTCATGATCGCTATACACAAGCATTATACACATACTTTCAAATGTGCGCAAAGGCTAGAGACAGACACATTACACCAATGTGTAACATTATACATTTCAATGTATAGACCTCATATAACATTTTAAATGAGCAATGTGTATAAAAACTAAACACATACACCAAGCAGTAAAACATATATATATATGAA
>NC_069005.1:892456-916229 GCF_001194135.2 Octopus bimaculoides
GCACGCACACACACACACACACACACGTATATATTTCCTCCCTGGATGAGACGATGATCTGACTTAGAAACATGCATATATACATACATACATACATACATACATACAAACAAAAACACCCTGTTGTTGATGTTGAAATTCCAATGAAGGAGCCTTTGATCTGGGTTAGAAACCGGCTCTTTCTCTATTGGCAAGAAATCTTGAAATAAAATTGAATAATGAGATACATACATATACGCATTGACAATAGTGTGTGTGTGTGTGTGTGTGTAAATATAAATTAGTCATAAGGATTCCTTAAGAATCAAAGTACATCAACATGTAAGATGCCAGAAAGTGGCTTGGTGCAAACATATAGAGCTCACAGGGCACCAAATCCAATACGTAACCATCAATCTGACTCACCAGGGAATCCTTGGTCTAGCATGAGTATAAGATAGTAAACATGAATGGCATTTAAAATCTACAGCTATTTAGGTAGAATTTAGTTAATGTAGTCATAGAAGATTACATCATAATATACAATCCACCATCATCAGATAAAATTTGAAACAGATAATCTTTTACAACTACCGTAAATAAAATTCTACCAAAACAGCTGTCATAAATTTTATATATGTTTATAAAATAGTGGCATGCATGGCAATGCGATTAAGCAGTTCACTTCCCAACCACATGAGTGAATGAATTTGGTGGATAAAAACTATCTTTCAATATGTGGGAATGTGTGTGTGTCTGTGTATGTGATACCATGTCTGGCAAAGGAAAAACAGATAATGGTTGGCAACAGAAGGGCGTTCAGCCATAGAAAATTTACATCGATGGATTCTGTCTAATCCATGCAAGCATGGAAAAATGGACATTCGAATCGTGTTGATGATATACAAAGCTTACTTTCCCATTGATTTACTTGTTATAAATTCAGATTTGTTCTAACCGAATTTCTGAGAGTAAAAAAAAATACAACCACTTGTATTTCTGAAAAGAATACTTTTTAAGTACATGTGCACGCACACACACACAAAACTTTAAAGAGCCTTGCAATTGAGAATCAATACACTTACAGTAATATTATCGCAAGGTCACCACAAAGGATGTTTACTGCTATGTGGCGGAAGGTGATAGAATGAGAGCTACTACAGCTTCAGCATTCATGAATTTATCCAGAATTGTTCAACTCTTAGGCACCATGTTCCTATATATAATTCATTGTGGAAAGTGAGCTGAATATGATCTCCTCTTGCTATTTTCAAGTTACATCCATGATTAGAAACATTATCTCTAAGTGCCAACTCTTTAACCTTATTCTTTGCAGCCAACTGAAATGGGAGTGGCTGGGTTGGAGCATCTGTATCCTCTTCTTGTCACTTGTAACACACATGAATATTTTCACTAAAGTTGACTTCTTTATTGGTTAATTGGTCATTCTACACTCCTCTATGTCTCTTGTTTCAACACAGCATCAGCAGCTAATTAGACGAAGCTTCTCAATGTGATTCTAGCAACCCAACCAGTTGATTCTCTTCCTTTGAACTAGCTGTAAATATGCACTGGAATTCTTTTGGACTCTGAACATGATCAGGAATCTCCTGCAGAACTTCTATAAACAAGTTCAGAATGATGTTCACAATACATTTGTATATCATGGAGTGGTGGGCTCTAGAGATTGAGATCCCCAAGGAGTATCCTGTCTCACTACTCTCTTTGTGAGAGGAATGAATGTCTTGACTCAGTATGTTGTAGAGTGTACTGAAATCATTGTCATTTATGAAGAGAGTTGTGGCACCATCAGTGAAAGCTCCCATGCATAATTTGACAATCATGTCAAGCCAGAAGGAACAGATTGAAGGAGACTTGCAAAAGCTCAAGGAATGGATTTTATGAATTCAGTTAAACTCTCTGGCAAGGGAGAACAAAAATGTGTCCTCCAGGAAAAGGTGATGATGGGAAAGCAATTTCAGATAAATGGAGACGATATCCAAAGGGATTTTGGATCAGTGAGTGAAGAATCTGAGACATTAGGATAAGAGTTGATATAAGGATTCAGGATCAAGTGAGTGAGTAGCTTAAATAGATTGATAGGGTATTGATTCACGGAAAAAGGAAAAGTGTTATGCTGTCAATCTGGATTACCACCAAGAACAGGCACTTGTAATTAAGAGTTGAATGCATACAGCTAATGATGGTGCACCAAGCCATAAGAAGAAGCTAGATGTGTCTAGAATATTGTCTGATGTAGTTTTGCTTGATTGTTTAAGGAAACTGTAACAGTCATTTACAGCAATGTTTCTGCAGATATTAATGTTCTCAATTCAGAAATATGGAAGAAAAGTCAACCTCATTATAATTTGGACAAATAAAGGCAACATCATCACCACCTAATACCAACTTCTTTACAGTGTGTACTGGGTACCGTTTTTATAGCACCAGTGCAAGTGAGGCCACCATGTAGCTTGCAAAAGTAAAGTCCCCTTGAACTGAGAGGGACTATGGTAGAGAGCGTGGTAGCTTTATGATAAGAAATGAGGGGTTAAAGTATGAAAGAAGGGGCTAGAACAGAACAGGTTTCATGGTGCAGAGGACATACATGGTTACTTATGTTACAGAAGAGTGACATGAAAAACTAAATCACAGATCATATTTGCGAAATATCATTATATTTTTAGTTCTTTACCATTCATCAAAGTTGACCTCATGACATTTTCTAGTATATTAACTTAACTAATCAACCACTCTCTTCATTTATATAAATATCAATATGAAAACAGTATTTGTTTCCATGTTAAATAAATATCACAAGTTCTGTGGAGTGTTTTTCAAACAAGTTTTCATCTTTTGACTTTGGGATGAATGAAAGTTAGCATAGTAATTAAACGAAACAAAACAAACCAGTAACAGACAGAAAAGAAGGAATGGTTTGGGAAGTTTTCACAACAATTAAAATTAACTTTATGGTTCAACTCTTTCAAACAAATATGTAGATGTGAATAGGAACAAAACCCTATTCAAGCCAGATAACAAACCATTAACAATGATAACCTGCTTTCAGAATATATTTCCATTTGAAGTAGAGGTGAGAGAGAATTCAATGAAAATGAATGTAAACAAGTTGTCATGTAGAGCAAGTGAACATCTCTCTCTTTTTCTCTTTCTCTTTCATTAGCTTCTTTTTAAAAGAATAAATATGTGCCATTATCTTTATTCTTTTGTGTGTGTGTGTGTATGTTGAATAATCACTTTTTTTCCCCCAAAATTATTAAATCAGAAGACCATGAGTGATGTTTCTGCAGATGGAAAATCTTTTTTGTTTTTTCTTCTTCTTTCTCTCTTTTTGAAATGGTGGGGAGGCAATTTCCCATTGGTTTCTCCAGACAAAATTAGAAATTCTTCATTTTCTTTTCTGGCAGCTAAGTATTTCTTTTGGCTCTTTATGCTCTGAGTTCAAAACTAGCTGTGGTAAACTTTACCTTTTATCCTCTCGGGGTTGACACAATAAAGTAACTGTTAAGTACTGGGAGTAATGTAATCAATGAAACTTGCTTGCTTCAAAATTATTGGCCTTGTTCCTTAATTAGAAACCATTAATTTTGCAGCTTCTGTGGCTGACAACAAAAATATATACCAATACAACTGTAGTCTGAGCTTGCAAAAGTTAAGGGATTCAGTCGTAGACATTAGGCCGGGATCTATAAGGAAACATGTATCATTGGTTCTTTGGCCAGGAGTCTGCTACTCTTTTGATTCAAGCATTTACAGTTCTTTAATCCATTTTATTCCAGCTTTTTTATTACGAAATCTCAAAACTGTTATAAACAAGCTATCATTTACTTTTTGTATTTCCCATTTTAGATTTTGAGAAAGCTGCTTCATTTCTCAACGAGTTTCTATTAAAACTTAGCGAAGATGTGGAATGTGCCGAGTTACGAGACTCTCTTACGCTGGCACTGTTACATATGCAGAAATACTACCGCATCTTACAGTGTCGTAGCCAAGAAAAAAATGCATACCAAGCAAATATGCTGCCTCTGTCTGCAAGAAGTCTCAGTCCGATGACACCGTTTATTGATGCCCCAGATAAGTTTTTATGGAAATGGACAAACCTGGAAAGTACAAAACTCCGAAACTCTATGTCGTATATACTACCAAATATTATTCAAGCTACAAAAGAAGGAGACATTGAGAAAATTCTAGAAATAGTTATGCAAGGTAATTTATTTATACATTTATTGATATGTTGTTGCTGCATGGTGCCTGGGCAAGCATCTTCTACTGTAGCCTCAGGTCAACCAAAACCTTGCAAGTAGAATTGGGGGATGGAAATTAAAAGAAGCTCTTCGTATACATGTACATATATATATATATATATGAATCTGTGTAAGGATGTGTGTGTATGTGTTAGTATCTCTTTGTCTACACGCTGAGTGATTTTTGAAAACATGTATCGCTATCAGTATCTTTTGTCTCCAATCTTCCATGAAAACATGTCTGGCCATGGGGAAATATCATCTCACTTGGAAACAGGCAACAGAAAGGGCATCCAGTCATAGAAATTTGCTTCAACAAATCTCATCAAATTCCTGTAAACAAAAGGGGATGTTAAAGCAATGATGATGAATGTAAACTAAATTCATCCTGAGCTTGTAATTTTGTACTTTGCATATCAAAGATAAGATGCATTTAAAAAAAATTAAAATGTTGTTGTTCCTTTTTTTTTTTTCCTTTTTGCTAATCTATGTTGCATATATTAACCTTTTAGCATTCAGATTACTCAGTAGGTGTAAAGGGTCGAATCTGGAAATTTTTTACATAAAACAGGTTGAATATTTGAACCAGATAAAGTCAGTTTAAATGCTAACAGGTTAAATGAACAATAGAAGTTGATTTTTATCCTGAAGTTATTTTCCCTTTATAGTATTAGTTACAAATCAGATGCTTTGATCTAAAAATATACCTAAAAAAAAAACCCATTATTTTCATGGAAAAAATAAAAAAGGAAATACCTGTAAAATAGTCAAATATCAAATGTTTGTTTTCTTTGACTACTCGTAATAAGAAATATCTGTCACAAAGTGATTAGCCATATTAAATTTTGAAGGAGACAGAAATGAAAGATTTTCAAACTTCTCTTAAAGCTTTTTATTACCATATTTCCAATGAAATACGTAGCTTTTTAAATCAGTTGTCATTATCAAACTGGTGTTTAGAACAATACAGAATTTGGATGGAAGGTTTTAGCACAGATCACTTTAAAACAGGAAGTTTACATCATGGAACCAGAGGTGGTCACAAGGTGGATTGGTAGCAAAAGAATTAATCTATTAACAACCCCAAAATAAAATAAAATTGCTAAAGAATCAAAACCATATCAGCTCATCTCCGTTTCGTGGAATTTTTCCATGGATATAGAGAAACGATTCTTAGCTATATTTCAATAACTATTTCTTTTAGTTGATTGATGTTTATTTGGATACATATAGCAAGTACATTTGATTAGGGCTGTATTAGAAGTTTACAAAGCCATGGGAGCTGAATGTTACTACCTGCTGCGATAACCAGCCAGGCCTGGATTTTTTATGATCAATGACAAAAAGAACTAGTCTTTTTAGTGAGCCTAAGAACTTCAAAGAAGTGATATTCAGCTTACATAACTGAAGAATCTATTTGGAATTTGATGTTAGTTTTATTGAAGATAACATTCCCAGGTAATCTGGTACCTATCAGTACTAATAATATTGTACAATGCTTAGAGATGAAACAATATCCTTGCAGATAATTAAAACTCAACACATCTTCCTGTGTTAGCAATTCTGTATTCTACAAATCAAAATTAGGTTAAATTATCTTGTTTGTGTTGTATCAACCTTTCTGACAAGTAGCTAACACTTTGAGTAGTTGGCCTTAGAATCAATGAATAAAAAAGTTCTTGCAACTAGGTTTGTAGAAATGTGTCATGCTGATTACAGAGGAAAATATAACAATTACGATGTATAAAGAAAGAAATCTAAAGATATCTTTCAAAAGAATCAATGAAATTACTCACCAAATTTTGATCTTCTAAAGAAAAAGAAATTGGTATCTTTTGGGGAATTTTTTTTCTTTCTTTTAAGATTTAATTTGAACAAAACTGTAATGTAATTGCTCAACTCTAATGAAAATTGTAATTAAGAGTTAAAGATCTCATTTTCCATTGGAATAATTCCAATGGAAAAGAAAATCGTCAATTGTTTCTAACACGCTTATAATTTCAAGAGTAAATAAGAAAATGGAAATGTGTGCTGTTCATGCCTTTTCTGTGCTTGGGTGGGAACATTTGCATCGTAAATGAAATGGTTCTAACAAGAACTGAAGCCAAGTTGCCAACTCATGTCAGTGGTAATTTACTGCTTTCTCATAACCCTCAGTCATGCATACAATATCAAAAGTTGGATTCTTATCTAGGTGTAAGATGTTTAAGCAAAAAGAAATTAGGGTGCTGTGATGGTTGGGAGTTTAGACACCCATTTGCTAATGCCTGGAACTAGGTTTCTAATTATCGTGTGTGTGTGTGTGTGTGTGGGTGGAGGTGGGGGTGATTTGAGCTCTTGTGGATATTTACCATTTCTCCATTAGGCTTCTTGTAGGGGTAGTATTTGCCAGTGTTCAGGCTTAAAGTTATGTCCAAGAAATCGACCATAGTCAGGTTGGTAGTAACCATTATGGACAGACTGAACTCTTTGAATAGTTTTATCAAGTATATATGTCTGTATATATGTGTGTTTATGTATATATATATATATATATATATATATATATATATATGTATGTGTGTGTGTGTGTATACATATATATATGTATGTGTGTGTATATATATGTATATATATGTATATATATGTGTATATATTAGCAACTGAGGTAGTATTAATTAATTCCAAGTGGTGATACTTCTTGCCACTTAGATGTGAATGTTCTGTTAGAACAACCTATACTGTTATAGTTACCATGAGAGAAACTCTTGTATAGGCTTTTGGTGCACACTTGTTTATATCGCTAACAGGGAGATAAATTCCCACAGACTCTAGCACCAAGACCACCAGATGATATGATTTCAACCTTCCGTAGTCTCATCAGTGGTGGATGCTCGACCACTAGAGATAGTAGTGATAGTAGTATACATCCCTGCCAGCGATATATAAAAGTCAGTGCCAGAACAAGCACTGGTGTTATGATTAGCTCATGAGCTTATTAAAAGATATATATATTAGCGACAGATGCAATATACCGAGAGGTAATATTTCTTCCCACCTGTACATGGATGTTCTGTTAGAACAAACTATACTGTGGTAGATACCATGAAAGAAAATCACATTTGGTGCAAATATATATATATATATATATATATATATGAACACATGTATGTATAAGTGCATAGATTCATGTATATAATAGCTGAGTTGAGTTACAGCCCTTTCAACAACACATTTTACATTTTTTTTTTTCTTGGATGTTAGTTAGACCTTTTACTTAACATCACTAAAATCACTTTTTGTTGAAATATATGTAATTCATCCCTTTGGGAATGACATCACACTCACAGGCACTGCTGTTCTTTACTCTTTTAAACATCTGAAATTGTACGAACAGAACTGTCATTTATATAGACAAGGATGGGATGTGAGTCAGTAAATTACGTATTTTTCCGTGTATTTGTGTGTGAAAGAAAGTTTTAAAAATTTACAATGTAACTCCATTTATGTGACTAATAAGCTAAATGCCTTTTAATATGAAAAAAATATAAAAGAACAGATTTGTATGTAAAAGTTATAAGCAGTCCATTCCCTTCAAACGCTGCTGTCCTTGTCCCACTTACAAGAGCAGAAGCAATGCATTAGCATCTATGGGTAGAAACATTACTGCACTGACTGGCAGCAAATGTTGTTGCTCACACTAGATTTGGGTCAGCTCTGGGATTTTTCTTTCTTTCTTTTCTTGTTTTTTTTTTTTTGTCTTTTGGATGTATTTGTGAAGTTAAAGTAACAACAAAGCCGAACAATGAAATCAACAAAAATTCCATAGGAAAATACCGTTTGTTTCAAGTAAAAGAAACCCATATCAAAGGCAAATGTTTAAAAATTACCATTTATATCAAAATGAAATACATAGCTTATAGAGGTAATAAAACAGTTGCGTAATTCAAATAGAGAGATGCTTCAGTATTGTCTGTATGAACAAATGTTTCTATTTCTCCCCTTCTCTCTCTCTCTCTCTCTCTCTCTCTCTCTCTCTCATGTGTATGTGTGTGAGAGAGAGAGAGAGAGAGAGAGAGGGAGAGTGCTGGCGTTGTTGAGAAGTTAAAAAGTTCACTTCCCAACCACAAGTTCCAGGGTTAAAAAAAAAATGAATCGCGAACCATAAATCCCCAAGTACAGATGCCCTCAGTGTTACAGAAGTATTAAAAGCAGAAGGAGGGATCATGGGTAATATGTTAACAGATAATGCTTAAACTAGAGTGAGAAAGTGAGATGACTCCAAAACTCCAGACCCATACACCTCCTCTTCTTCCAATTTATGGAAAGGGTTGACAAAGCAAAAATTAAAAGGCAATTTCTTTATTGTCAATAGCAGCGAAAGTGTTTTAAAAGAATTCTCGGTGACAGAAAAGCAAGGAAAACCAAAGAAGCAACAGGAATGAGAGACAGTTTGGTTTTAGAATTAACAGAGGTACAGTTGATGCCATTTTTATAGTCAGACAGGTCGTTGAGTTCTCTTATATATCTCCTTCATTGACTTTGGCACAGTCTGGGAGGCAAGCCCTACTGCTATGGAAGATGATGACTGCAATTAATGTAGACCTCATGATAGTGTAGATTATAACAGTCACTCTGCTACAATACCAAGTATACTGTGACTATGGATGGTCAAGTGAAGGATTGGTGTGAAATTCACATGGGTCTGAGATAAGGCTCTATATATTAACCTCTACCCTTTTCAACATCTCCCTGAAATTTGTCATGAGACAACTCAAAAACCCACGTAAAAATCTGGCATTTACTAGCCACATCTCGATGAACATTAGATGTGCTGCTGATGGTACACCCCTAATATCCATGGTCTTTGATAAATTGAAAATGATCCACTGGATGAAGCATGTAAAAAAAAAAATGGGATACCAAAATAACTGGTAAAGAATACAAGATGCTGTCACCTAGAAAATGAAAATGGTTCTGAAGTAGAACATGTCACAGTTTTTGTTTCTTGGCAATATAATACCGAATGGATTAGGGAATGTGAAAAATCAGTTCATACAAGCTTTTATGGTATTTGAAGATTAAGAAATATAATCTGAAACAGGCAGGATATCAGCCAGCAACTCAGAGTTAAACTGTACAACGCCCATCGTCTTTCCATTGGCAATCAGTGTCATAAAGATGAAACTTAAAATCTGAAGACACACACAGACGAGAAATTTTGAAATGCAGTGTTTGCTTAATATATGAAGGGATACCATTATGAGACAGGCGCGAAAAGCACTGAGCAGACAGAACAATTATTGTTGATAAAAATACTTTGCAACATTCATTGCAGTTCTTTATGCTCTGAGTTCAATCCCTCAGAGGTCATATATATACATATATACGATGGGCTTCTTTCAGTTTCTGTCTACCAAATCCACTCACAAGGCTGTGGTTGGCCCGAGGCTATAGTAGAAGACACTGAACCCGGAACCATGTGGTTGGTAAGCAAACTACTTACCACACAGCTACTCCTGTATGTAATATGTGTGTATGTATACATATGTATGTCTATGTGTGTGTGTGTGTATGTACGTATGTATGTATGTATGTATGTATATATGTATATATGTATGTATGTATGTATATATGTATGTATGTATGTATGTATGTATGTATGTATGTTTGTATATCAGCAGATGCTCCTATAAATGTTTTCCTGGTGAATTGTAACTTCAGATATTTCAGTTTAAATAACTTGGCAACCAGCAGTACGAACCAATCAATCAAAGCCATTTCAACATGTGGAATATGTCTGCTGTACTGCAGCTAATCTATTAAATCATTACTTGGCAATCAAAATTTTAAAGATCAATATAAGATATGTTATTGAATTGAAATTTCAAAATTGTACAGTTTTATTTTATTGATTAAGCTTCAATCAAGATGAAAGACATGACAGTATATAACACGATACGAAATATGGTGATTTTTCATCAATAATTGAGACTTTCCTTAGTGATTGCCAGAAGACATATATATAGGTGTGAAGGCCATTAGGTAGGTAAGGTGGCTGGTTGGCAATCTGGTTCCATGTTTTGGTTCACTTGGCAATTACATGGAATGGATCAGTGTTATATTTCTTCTTATTTCACAATAATTTTAAAAGCTGCCTCTTGATTAGTTTTTCAAATTGATGACAGAAGCTATAGTGAATAAAACTTTACATTTACAATCTCCTCCTCCTCCTCCTACCCCCTCTTTCTCAGCTAAATATTACATAACATTAAAAAAATCAATCAGGTTTTACCATCTTACAAATTCTGTTTTTAGATGATTGTGTTAATTTTTTTTTTACTTTGGTTTAATTCAAATGACATTAGTAAATATGAAACATTTAATTTCCCCCTTGATAATTACAAGGAGATAATTAGAATTATCAATGAAACAAACTGATGAGACTGAGCTTATCTTACATTTAAATGAAATCATTTACAGACAAATAAATCGGCAGATATCTGATCATGTTTATGGCAGTAGTTTTGGTCCTTTTGTTACATTCTTTTCAACCCCAGTTATTAACAGAGAGAGAGAACAGTACTTAAGTAAGAATAGAAGGTCATCATGGAATATTTTCAAATTGCAAAAGGGACAGAGGATGAAAGAAGGGTGGGCTGGGTGAGGTTGCAAGAATCTGTGGTGAGAGTGAGAGATGGCTAGAGACGAGGGAGGGAGAGTTAGATATAGTGAATGGTGACAAAGTGTGGAGGAGTGGTCTATGGTAAATGTGAGTTGGGGGGGGAGATGATGATAATAGTTATGTATGGACCTTTTGAGTGATGTGGGTGACTGAAGAAAATTTTTAACTGGGCCCCACCTGCAAAGTCATGTGTTGTTTATCTTGATATGAGATCACCATGTTACACATGTATGGTTGTGATGCATGTGCCTGGTGTACCCTTATCAGCCGGGTAGTCATGATGGGTATACTGGGCTTCATATATTTTACCCCAGTGTCACTTTGAGGCATGGACTGCTCTCTCACTCAAGAAGAAGAAGAGTAGTAGTAGTAGTAGTAGTAGTAGTAGTAGTAGTAGTAGTAGTGAATAAAGGAAGGATGAGAAAAATGGAGATGATGGATGTGTATGGGTGAGTGGAGAGTAAGAGACATACAGTGATGGACAGAGACATGGGTGAATCAATAGGAAGTAGTTCAGAGGAGAGGGAGAGATGACTGGTAGCACAGATAAAGATGATGAAATATGCAATTCTTCTCTCATTTAATTATAGCAGCAAAATACTACAAGCGATAGTAGCATGTCCATGTCTCCCTCTTTACAGAATCACTAAATGCAGGTATGTGATAACCCACTTGTTCACACTTCGCAACCACATCCTGATTCTCTCTGCTGTTTTGCAATGTAGAATATATCATGTCTCTAGTTCCTATGTTGTAGAACATTGGCAAACCTCATACTTTCTGGTTCCTCCCTGGCTTAATAAACCTGTCACCTAGCTTCTCTTCTCACTATCCATTTTAATTTTCTGCTGGCTCCATTCTTCCAATCTTTCCAAATTTTCTAAAACTCATTGAAATGTGCCTCTCCAGTCAACAATAAATCTTTCATTTTCAAATATACATATATTTAAATAACACCACAGTAACACAACTTATTCGAAATGCTGAACATATGAGTCAAGTCCATTTTATTCTTTCTTCATATAATTATTAGCTGTTTATATATTTATATGTATGTATTCCCTGATACAATAGACATTATATTTTCGCTTAGAAGCCTCATCACCTATGATCATTCAGTCCTTTAGGTCTCAAACACAAAATTCACTCATCAAGATCAGCTTAAATTGAGCAGCGATCAATACTGTTGAATACTCCAGTCTTTAATTTCATGGTAGATCAATGAAGCCAACAAAAGAGGCATCAATATCCTTTGTTGTACCCTGTATGCTGTAAGTTATTGATATACCTAATTAAAAATTATCCACGTCCATTAGTTTGATTTTAGTTATTTTGGTATTATGATTTTTGCTATGTATTAATTCCCAACCATTCCCTATTGGTGAATAAACAAACTAGATTTATATTTCTGCTAGAATGTTCTGTATGTATCAATTTATTGTCCTTCATCACCACTAGATTGGACTATAGAAACTATTTTGTATGAATATTTAGTTTCTTCATTCAAAACATGAATGCATATCTATGTACATGCATATGTAAGTGTGTGTGTGTGTGTGTGTGTACAGGGTGTGGTGAATAAACTGTTGTCTAAATTATGCAAAAATGAAAATAACACTGACATCTCATTTTAACAGATATATTTACCAAAATTACATGAAAATATCGTGAAATACCAAAGAGTAAATTTAATCAATAAAATCGCCATTGGCTTCGACCATGGCCTCCAGAGGACTTCAGAATCTCCTGTAACTCTTCTGGGTGGTCTCCTTGTTTAAGTTAGTGAATGCTGCCATAATCCTTGCCTTCAGTTCATCTTTGGTGTTACAAAGAGTTTTGTTGGTCTCTTGCTCAACTGCGCCCCACACATTATAATCAAGGGGGTTGCAGTCTGGGGAGTTAGGTGGTCAGATGTTAGGGGTGATGTGGTCACAGAAATTGTCTGACAGCCACAACTGGGTTCTCCTGCTTTAGTGGCATGGTGTAGAGTCCTGTTGCCAGACATAGGTTCTTCCAGCAGTCACCCTCTTGACTCAGGGCAGCATTACCTCCTCTGAGTCTGAGGCCATGTGAAAAAATGAATGTAGCCATAACGTCACCATCACAAGTGATCACTTGAAACACCATGATGTTGACTGGATGTTTGTTTTGTATCACTCTCAGTTCATGTCCTCAGATTGACATCCAAACACTCTGAAATGTTCGTACTGGAGCATCTGGCATGAATGCCAAGCAGTACAGCATGTAATTTCCAAATTTCTGGCAGAGTGAATTGTGTCATGGTGCTGTTTTTGTCACAGACAGTGCCCAACTGATCCTACTATACTGTGTAGTCAACAAAATCAAAAACAAACAATGTGCTTGTGTGAAATTAAAAATATAAATGGCAACAATTTACCCATCGCACCCTGTATGTATACACACACACACACACACACACACACACACATTCATTCTTGTATTCATTCATTCATTCATTCTAAACCATGTGAACAGAAAAACCACATCATTGACTCCCAGACATGTATCAGCCTCTGGCACATAGATGTACTGTTTCATTTCCTTGCCTGCCCTTTTTTTGCTGCCACTACAATTGTTTCTATTTCTGAGATCTGGACTAGTGTGTGCCATGCTTCTTTCACTCAACCACTTCTGACTCATTTGTTTCTCCTCTTCTCATCACCCATCACAAACAAAAAGAAAAGAAATATGGCAACATGGGAAAATAGATGCTAAAACAGATTATTCTTATATTATAGTAATGTAAAGCCAGCAAGCTGGCAGAATCATTGCCATGCCAAGCAAAATGCTTAGAGATATTTGGTCCGTCTTCAGGTTTTGAGTTCAAATTCTGCTGAGGCGAACTTTGTCTTTCGTCCTTTTGGGGTCGATAAAATAAGTACTAGTTGATCACTGGGGTCGATGTAATCAACTTGCACCCCTCTCCCAAAATTGCTGGCCTTGTGCCAAAATCTGAAACCATATTATAGTTATATATGCAAATCCAAGAACGTTGCTTTTGAATTCATACATCAATGAATGTTTTATCTTCTGAAAGAAGTTAACGAAAGAAAGGAAAGAGAAAAAGAAAGAGAATGAATGAGTGAGGGTATGATATGTATACATACATAACCTCATGTATAGATGTACGTACACACACGTCATACAAATTCCCTGCATATTTCCGTACAGTGAAATGTTAAATTGTTAATACACATTTTATTTTTATAGAAGTTTTTGTTATTTTATTTTTGTCACTTTTGTTTTTGTTTTTTTTTAGTATTATTTGACATTCCAAACGTATATAATTTGGCTTTTGCCTGGTATTCTACAGTTGAATTCTTGGAGTTTGTTTTTTGATTTATAGACCTGTTTTGTTTTTTTGTGCCAAAACATAAACTACATTTTTTTTAATGTCCTTTTTGTAAATATTCTCATTACATGAATTGAAATAGTTTTAGAAATTGAACCATTGGCATAAATTGTTTGACTAGATATTTGGCACTGTACTGATCTGCATGTAATTCTTCAAGCAGTTTCTTGATAGTCTATTTGATTCCCGAAACACAGCACACCTACATTTTTCTCCCTATTCTGAAATCAGTTACGGATGGAATTGACTTTTCTTTTAACCTACTTCAGAAAAAGCTAATAAAATATATCCTAGTTGTTGGCTGAGGTCCTAGAAATGGTCAGCTCACTTTTTTTTATTTTGGCCAATGGCTAAGGCAAAAGATGCTGTTTGGTGGTCATGTTTCAAAAGATTAGGGCAGAATTTTAGCTCAATGTTCAATCCTCATCAACTTCTTCAAGTTCAACTTGCAGCAGAAAGTGGAAACTGAAAGAGGAAGGTGCCATTTGTTCTTTATCAAATTTTATCAAATGTTGGTACAAGTGGTGCCTATAAGTGGGCTGTTATTTGAATTCTGCTGGAAGAACAAGAGAAGCTGTGTACCCCGTAGTCCCGAATGAAAGATGAAAACTACAAAGATGTACGTGATATGCAAGATAAATGATGTGAAATAACTTTAGTGGTGAGAGCAGTCCAGAGAGCAGTGGAGGCAGCCAATCTCAGTGAGTGGTTGTGCTTGTTGTTAATGTTGGCAACTGGTAGTGTTCAGTGTTTATATCAGCCACTAGTAGTGTTCATTGCTAATTGCCAATAACCAGGAATATAATGCTAATATTAGTAACAAATAGTGTGCACTGCTAATGTCAACAACCAGTAGTGTTTATTGCTAATTGCCAGTGACTAGGAGTGTGTTGCTAATATTAGTAACTAGTAGTGTATGTTGATAATGTCAGTACCTGATAGGAGCTACTAGTGTATGGGGTGGTAATACCAGCAACTAGTACTGTGCACGTATGTGTGATCATGTGTGTTTTGTCGATGTCAGCAATTGCTAATGTTAGTAACTAGTAATATTTTGTTGCTAATGCCAGCAACTGGTAGTCTTCGTTATCACCTGTTGGCATAATATCCCTAATACTTTTATATTATACATTTCCAATGAATCTAAAGCACCTTAACAAATAAATCCTATAGAAATAGTCATCTCTCGATTGAGGGTAGTGGGGTGGGTTGAGGATTAAAATCTAAGTCCATTGCCAACCACCCTGCGGTTAAACTACATCCATTTGGTAATTTTTTTTTTTTCCAGTCATCTGATTCTAGTTATTGCCTGTCAGACTGTATCGTAACAAATGCACTATTTCTTTAGTATGGTATTTGACATTTCAAGTAAATTAGAACAGTAATAATGTGGGCTTCTTGCTTTGAGGAGATTTGTTCATGTGACATGTTTGTTAGCCTCAAACATTTAGAAAATTTTTGTTCTTAAACCATTAAGCCCAATGAAGTATTTCTGATGAGCTACCAATGATAGGAGCTTACAACTTATATATTAGTTTGACAGTCATGGTATCTTGTATGCAAGTAACATGTCACAATAAGATTTGTTGTTTTCTTTTTAATGCTAAACACACTGTTTTCTCTTTAGTATTGACTTATAGTGAATGGCAAAATACTATGTAGTTGGTTACCTTAGATTTCCAGTATAATGTGAAAATATTTTCACCTGAAAAATTTATTGTGATTCAGCTAATAAAATGAGATAAAAAGCCATGACTATAATATTTCAGTAAGAGAGAGAGAGAGAGAGAGAGAGAGAGAGAGAGTAGAATAGAATACTGGACAGTACAACTGAATGTTCACTTCATTATAACTAAATCAGTGATATCTATATCCGTCTCTCTCTCTCTCTCTCTCTCTCCATATATATATCTATCTATCTATCTATATATATATATATTATATAGGTTAAATAAAATTAGACAACAAAGCCAAGGCAGTGTGAAATTTCTAGCACTTACATAGCCTTACCTGCCTTTTAGATGGCTCCAGACTGATCTGGTAAGGTTTCTACAGCTGGATGCCCTTCCTGATGCCAACCACTCCGAGAGTGTAGTGGGTGCTTTTTATGTGCCACTGGCACAGGAGCCAGTCGAGGGGCACTGGCATCAACCACGTTCGGAGGGTGCTTTTTATGTGCCCTCAGCACAGGAGCCAGTTGGGGGTACTGGCATCAACCATGTTCAGATGGTGCTTTTTATGTACCACGGCACAAGGTGCCAGTCAGGCGGCACAGACATCGGCCTCAACTACGATTTTGATTTTGATTTTACTTGACTCAATAGGTCTTCTCAAGCGCAGCGTATCACCCGACAATTCAAGGGTACTTTTAAATGGGCTGGTTATGCAACACTGGTATCAGTTATGGCTATGATCTCACTTTACTTGCCAGGTCTTCTCAATCACAGCATATCTCCAAAGGTCTCAATCTACACACACACACACACACACATACACATAATGTCAGAAACAATTCTTATTGTTATTTCTATCTAAGGCACAAGACCTGAAATTGGAGAAAAAGCGGGTAATTAATATATCAGATCAACTCCAGTATGTGATGTAACTGATATTTTCTTTTACTGACAGTGTAAGGATAACAGGTATGTTGGTTTGGTTTGTCCAGAGTGTCTAATGAAATACTTATCTTGGGATAATCCTTTATCCGTCAAAGACTACTGTATAATCTGTTTGGATCAATAAATGTTTTCCCATGGATTTATTTATAATCAATTACCATGCAACCTACTTTTAAGGCTGAATACAATTCTATCAAGTGGTTATTACCTTTGTTGATGACACCAAAACTTGGCTGTAAACTGCCAATTAGGCTCAAGAATATATATATATATATATATATATATATATATATATATATATATACACACACACAAAGAAAGCATTCATGTAATTGTGGTAATGTATGCAACACAGATGGCAGACATGCTTTTCAAGTAGAGTGAACAATAGGAGAATTATTCAATCCAACATTGTCAACAATCTTCCGCGTAAGTGCCCTTTATCAGCAGGGTTGGCAAACATCATTGAACTGTTAAATTCGTTTAATGCAAACCTATTTCACCTGAATGATAAAAGCATTAATGCCTCCACAAAATGCAAAACACCCATGATGCTTGTTACTCACCCTCTCTTACTGGTGATATGCTCCCAGTGCTATACAGGGGTAGATTTCACACCTGCTTCACATCAAGAAAGCAGAGTCATGTCATAAGCCTCTATGAATCTCTGATGAGAGGTCAGTGCCTTTTTAGGAAGGGCTTAGATGAAACATTGAAATATTCCTACTTACAAATACGATCATTGCCTGATATATTATAAAAATATACTAAACAAAGCAATAACTTATATGTAATTATAGACAGGTACTGGCAACGAATTTCATTAACAGACACACCCACAGCAAAAAAAGGTGGGTTTGATTATTTCTAATGTTTAAATACAATCATGCAAAATGTGGTTGTTAAGAAAATATATAATAATAATAATAACATACTTTATTAACTAATATATGAGTGCCTGTGTTTTCTGACTCATGGATTTCTTAGTCCTGGTGGCATGACAAAAAAATGCAACCAATACACTCTAAAGTGGATGGTTTATTTTAAAAGCACTGTTTCATGGCTTTTTTCTTTCTTTCTTTCTTTTTTGTCTTTTCATAACTGTTCTACTAATTACAAACCTATGTAGTACTTCATTCCTGCCCAGTGTTTAATTCTGGGTGTTCTGTTCTGTTGCAACAACAGCTTAACCTTTTTGTATTTTTAGGCCCAACTTTAGTGAATGAAACTGACTGTTTGGGCAGGACTCCATTGATGTATGCTATTCATTATAATCAGCTGGAAGCTTTGAAATGCCTTCTAGATAAAAATGCTGATGTCAATATATCAGCTCATGGTAAGTCAATTATTATTATCATTTCTTTTTTTTTTATTGACCGTAGGTCATCAGGTACATCACAGAACCCGAATGTGTATGCATCCTTAAGCTCATGTTTACACACATTCACTAAGTACTATGGATGACTAATATCAAAGAATATTTTTTTTTACTTTCCTTTTTCCTTAATCAATGGTAATTTAGTCAATGAGCTTCTTTTATATTGACTGTTTCATTATTTTATCATTGGTTGCTCAGTGCAGACTTTGGGGCTGGAAAAATTCAATTGTTGACCTAGTAGGAAAAAAAAAGAAGAAAATGCCAACATTTTTTTGATGCTTAAATGCTTATTTTACGACTACATGTAAGTTTATATGAGATTGTTTTAAACACTGTCTTGCTATTGTCAAGATAAGGAGTGAAACATAAATAATAAAGGATACTTTTTATAATAGCAATGATTTTGAGGGAACAAGGTATTTTATGTCAATTGTATTTGTGTGCCATAAGGAATTCCTTATGTATGTAATGTATACAACAAAGTAATTCATTGCCTTTGGCTCCAAGTCTTATCCACTGAAGTCACAAGCAAGGACATCTTATTTTATTATTTATTTCAGTCAAGTGCAGCAATTGTCATAGCTATTCCAGGCAGGTAAAGTCAATAAAATCAATTCTACAAATCCAATGTTTGTAGGGTAAACATCCGCAGGAAAAGAGTTTTTGAGAATTGCAATTTTGGAGTTGCAATTATACTTCAACAGACTTTATGTTCCCTTTTTAACCTTTTCATACCAACATGTCTGAAGTTGTCCCTCTCATAGCTCTATTTTCTGACATACAAATCAACACAGTAAATAGTGTAAACATGTGAATCCAGTCAAACATCATCACTATCTTTCTAAATCCTGTTGCATTTCACATGAAATTTTTGGTCTACTAAAGCTGTTTTGATGTGTAAATCAACCTTCCTTTTTGGGCTATAAATTTTGGTCTGAAAAATTCAACTTGTATGCTGAAAAATACTTAAAACTTTTGATTTTAAAGCATTCGTCTTTTAATCAAATTCTTCCAATCTTTCAATATAACCTGAGAGCATAAAGGCATAAACGCTTTTTATGATTTCGGTTTTTGTTTGGTAAGATTCTTGACGTGAACTTGTGTGTTGAAACATAATCTGTTGTGTCTCAGGAGAGTCATTACGCCAATAATAAACACATGCACTGGTTCTTTTTCACTTCTTGTTTTTTATTGCTCAGTTGATTAAACCATTTAACCAATAAACTAATCAACTGTTTGATTAATCAATCAATCAACCAACAAACCAACCAACCAACCAATCAATCATTCAGGTTTGTCAAAGTCCTTTCATCACCATTCACCATCTCATCAATCAAATGCCCTTTTTACTCCCCTTTGCCCCAAAACACCAGTTTAGTGAAAAAAATTACTTACACTGAATCCCCACAAATTCTTGGTTATTTTCAAAATTAATTCAAGCCTAGACGCTCAGTTGTGGTTCATTAGAAATGCATTTTAGTATAGAATGGTTAGAAAAGGGTGAAAACTATTGACTATAAACAAACTCACCCTTCCCCGTTTTTCTTTTCACTTTTAAACTTCTCTATCTCCTGAAACCTAGTTTTCAGCTGTTTACATTTCCTCCCAAAACATTCCTTTGAGCTCAGGATTAATGTCACCCACCACCACCACCATCATTATAGTCATTGCCATCACCACCACCACCAACCACCACCAACAACAACACTACCACTGCCAACCACCACCACCACTTCCATACCACCACCACCATCGCCACCACCACTCTTTCAAGTTCCACTCACATGTACTGCCAGCTGTGTCTGAGTGGTACAATGTTGCCACCAGTCTATGAAACCACAATAGTTTTCTCTCTCTCTCTCTCTCTCTCTCTCTCTCTCTCTCTCTCTCTCTCTTCCTCTCTCTTTGTCTATTTCACTCTTCTTAAACAAAAGCTTCAACTTTTCCCTCTTTGCTTTCATGCCATTACCATCACCAGCCAGCTAAGCAGCCAGTCTGCTAGCCAAGGAAACTAAGCTGTTATGAAATACCTACTACTACTGCAACCCATTTTACCTATCCACAAGACTACAAGGGGGTAGGGAAGCTTTTTGCTACTTGGGGGCAAATTGCAAATGCATAAAAACATGTAAAGGTGTGTCTCTGTTTTGAAAACAATGGGTCTTTAATTCTATAAATTCTAATTAGCATGTTAAATTAAATTCCCAGTTTGGTCTTGAGGCTAAAATCTTTTTCTCATGGATTTTTAGACTTCATCAGTGAATAGTTTCAAATTTGAAGGTGGAGGAAATTTTTCTATCCCTTAACTCTATGTGGTTACACAAACTGCTAGAAATAACAGCCAAGTCTCTCTGGCTCTAATCATACCCAACCCAGTGCCATCTTATAATATTAGGACACACTAAGCAGTTGCCCGGTGGGGGTTTTATGGGTCTAGGGACCCAATTCTATTTTATATATGCTGTAGTTTACTGTCAAATATCAGAGGACCCAGTGCATTGATTTACCAAGGGACAATCCTGACCTTATCATCTTAAAAAGTGACAGATATCCCTGAAAAGATAGGGGATGAGAATCATGGATTGAACGGGGGGGGGGGGGTTCCCTGACACTAAACAACAGTTACAACCTCTCCTAATCTAATCTATGCATTAATCATCATCATACATTGCTATTTAGTTCTTCCTACTACACCAATTACCTATGGGGCGAATGAGGGAGACTTGTTGAAAATAGCAGCCAAATCTTCCTCAAATCATACTCCTACAGTATTCTAAAAAAAAAAAATAAATAAAGACATCTGGGAAAACATAGTCATTGATACACCAAGTGAAACAGAGGGAGAATGGTTCTGGTTGGAATAGTTTTGATTATAGGCCTGCTACTACTTATTCAGACGTCACCATGAGCTGAGCAACCACAACACCAACAACCACAACTACTTATTTATCTCCCCACATAGCTCTTTCCCCAGTTCTCATAATGTGGAGGTGGGAGGCTGCTTGTAAGGATGTCTAATCACCTATCTACACCTTCCATGTGTCCCCCATCCCCACTTATCCTATCAACTACTAACATAATTGTTTACATACCTACCTATTTGCCTACAGAGCAATTTAAACCCTAGACCCACTGACCCAACTGTACTTGTGCTATGTCTACCAACCCTGTCTGCATGTCTGCCTGCCTGCCTGCCTGTCCATTTGTCCAGCTGTATGTGTGCCTATACCTACCTACCTACCTACCTGCTCACCCATCTACCTTCTTACTTAGCCACCCAGTAAACATTCAGGTACCCCTGCCCTACCCTGAAGATGCAGCTGAGCATACCAGAGCAGAGAATCACAAAGCATGTTTGTTACCGTGAAGCTGCACAAAACACTGACAATAGCAAAACATGCTCATACACATATGTACATACACATACACACATGCATGCACATACACATATGTGCACACGCGCGCGCACA
The DNA here is from genome assembly GCF_001194135.2 of Octopus bimaculoides. NCBI lineage: Eukaryota > Metazoa > Mollusca > Cephalopoda > Octopoda > Octopodidae > Octopus > Octopus bimaculoides. The sequence continues at coordinate 914,204 of NC_069005.1, forward strand.
CACACACACACACACACACATGTAACATTAGAATGGGAATTGTTGTACTTTTATAGGTCACTACCAGTGAGCCAGAGATCCTGTATATGGTCGCTTGACATGCTAGAAACAGCAACCAAATCTCACTCAAATCATACTCAACTGTCAACATCATCATCATCATATATTGTCTGTTTTCCATGCTGTCATGGGTTGAACAGTGTAATAAAAAAGTGTCAAGTCAAAAGACAGCCGAAAGCTCTGCTGTCCGCTTTGGTGTGGTTTCTATAGATGGATGTCCTTCCTCACAGCAACCATTTTACAGAGCGTGCTGGGGGAGGCTTTTGGTGTGGCACCAGCAGCAGTAAGATCATCGAGTAACTTGCAACGTGGTGGAGTGTGGGGTGGGGGGTATTGAGGAACAGAAAGAAAGCATCTTGCAGTAGAGAAGAAATATGGCTGCCTCAGGTGGAGAAAAAGAGAGAGAGTGACAGACAGACAGACAAGGTGAAGAGGCAATGGGGAATACACCTAAGTTATAGGGAGGTGTACATAGCGAAGTGGTGGAGGGATTTGAGAGGGTGTGTGTGGGTAGGTTCAGAAAGGAGAGTGGGAGGTGGAGGGTAGAGGGAATGCAGTGAGTGGGCACAGGCAGGGGGAGGGGGGTATTAGGAGGAAATGTTGTGGGGAAGAGATTAGACAGGGACAAATATTGTGTACAGGTAGGTTCATGAGGGAGAATGGGAGTTAGAGGGGAGGAGAAGACAACAGGTGGTGTATTCCCCTTCCTTCTTTCTCTGAGGTGGAGGGAGGAGGTGTTGGAATAGTAATAATTCTTTTTAGTATGGGCTCAAGACCTAAAATTTTAGGAAGGGGACCTGCCAATTATATCGGTCCCAGTGCTCAACTGGTACTTATTTTGTCAACCCCAAAAGGATGAAAGACAAAGCCAACCTTAGCAGAGTTTGAACTCAGAATGTAAAGACAAACAGAGTCCTGCTAAGTATTTTGTCCAGCATGCTAACAATTCTGCCAGCTCACCAGATAATAATAATAATGATAATTCACACACACATTTATATAACCATGCACACACACATGCACACACACATGCACACGCACACTCGCACAACGTAGAAGCAAGATGGTCAAATTAAAGTAATGCTTGATCTGTTTTATAGGAGAATGTGGGTTCAAATCTGTTACAAGTATTTCACTTGTGTTTGTGGTGGTCAGAACCATTTACTGGTTTAGCTTGCACAACAGTCAACTAATAAAGAAATGAGATCATCTGAAAATATGCTTCATTTCATACTTCATCCACTTTATGTTATGAATGTGAAACTAAGCACAAAAACCTAAAAGCTCCTTGTAAGACTGGTGGCATCGATATATAGATTACATTCCACACCCCACCCCCACCCAGGGGAAAGAAAGAAAAACTAAAATGTAATATAGCTTATTCATTCACTCAGACACATGCACACACATAGAAGCTCATCGACAACACACACATAGAAGCTTCTATACATATATGTACACATACAAAAAAAGAACATTTCGCATCTATATATATTAATATAAATAAACAGGCTTACACAGGAACTCACACACATCTCATACACACACACACACACACACACACACACACACACACACACACACACACACACACACACACACACACACACACACACACACACATTCAAATCTAGGTACTCACACAAATAAAAACGGAAGCATACAGATGTAAGCGGATGTAAATGAACATATTTTTGTAAACTTGACCGAAATCACACACACATTCAGATACACGTGTTTGGGGTATAATGGAATCGGCATTCACACATGTTCCATGATACTTAATATTACTCCGGTTAATATTAAAAGATTGACCTAAAATAAGATCGAGGTAATATATAGAGAGCCAAGAGTGAGCTACAGTTTTAATAGAAGCGAATGGAAATTGAAAATATTCTGATAGGCCCTGATAAATTTTTTGATAGATTTCTGATAGAAGTAGGCTACACTTTAAACACAATAAATT
>NC_069005.1:916239-920884 GCF_001194135.2 Octopus bimaculoides
AAAACAAAAATAGCTGATAAACAAGTTTATGTAATCCAAAAAATTGACATAAAATATTTACATATGGAGGACAAAATGGAAGTAAAGGGGATTTACTCTCATTTTGTAATTTGAGTTACAAGCTAGTTGTTTGGCACCCTACCATTTTTCACTCTCCACAGCTTAATAATAATAATAATAATAATAATAATAATAATAATAATAATAATACATTCCGAGTTCAAATTCCTCCAAGGTTGACTTTGCCTTTCATCTTTTCAGAGTCGATAAGTTAAGTACCTTCCCCAACCAAATTTCAGGCCTTGTGCCTATAGTAGAAAGGATTATTATTATTATTATTATTATTATTATTATTATTATTATTATTATTATTATTATTATCCAATGCCACTAAATGCCCTTCCTAATGCCAACCACTTTACAACATGTACTGGGTGCTTTTTTTTTTTTGTGGCACTAGCACTTGTGAAGTCACTGTGCAACTTGCTGGACTATAAACCCTGTTGGGAGTAGTTTTACACAAGGAGATGGGTTAAAGTATGAGTGAAGGGGCCAGTGCCGACAGAGGAGCAGCATGAAACATAAAGAGGTTGGGTGGTAAATGTGTGGTTTAGAAGTTTGCTTCTGGGCCACATGATTTGGGATTCAGTTTCTCTGCATGACACCTTGGGTAAGTGTCTTCTACTATAGCCCTGTGCTGGCCAAAGTTCTGTGAGTGGATTTGGTAGATGGAAACTGAAAGAAGATCATTGTGTGTGTGTGTGTTTTTACCTCCTTGTCTTGACATTGTGTGATAGTTGTAAACAAGTGTCACCATCGTACAAGCATTACCCTTCATTTTCAGTTTTCTGTGAAAAAGTGCTTGGCCATGTATGAATATTATTTTACATGGAAACAGGTGAGGGTTGCTGACGGAAGGGCATCTGACTGTACAAAACCTGCCTCGACAAATTCTGACTCATGCAAACATGGAAAAAAGGACCCTTAAATGATGATAATGATGATGAAGATGATGATGACGGTGGTGGTGCTACTGCTGCAGTTGTCATCCTCACCCTATTGTTACTTAGAGTTTGCTATTCAACAAAATATCTGAAAAACTTTTTAAAAGTGTGAAGTACATTTTTGAAGCTATGCACCCCACCAAATAGGGTAATCCAAAGGAATAATAATAAGGTTAGGCAGAAATTCACTTGTGAAATGTAAACAAGAGGAAATTGCTTCGAGGTAGATGGCAAATCTACATTGTACAATGGATCAGCTGTTGGACTGCTTACAGTTGTGAATTTAAATCCCATCAAGTTTACTCTTGCACAGGTAACATATTTGAATAAGCATTGTATGTAAACATTCTTTGTCTTGTTATGGAAATGGTCTTGAATTAAAGTTAATGAGGACAAAATATCAGAAATTAGATTATTGTAATTTCAAGTCTTCTCTCTCTTTGCTCTCTAAATTCAGTGTCAAATACATTATGTACATGAAATTAATTACAGAACAGGTTAATGATAAGCAGTGACCAGCATCTAATTATTTCTTTTACAATACAGTGTGTGTGTGTCAGTGTATGCATTCGTAGACTATTTTAGGATTAGAACAGAGTACAAAATATTCTTTTCTACTCTAGGCACAAGGCCCAAAATATTTGGGGAGGGGGCCAATCGATTACATTGACCCCAGTACGCAACTGGTACTTAATTTATCGACCCTGAAAGATGAAAGGCAAAGTCAACCTCAGCAGAATTTGAACTCAGAACGTAACGGCAGACGAAATACCGCTAAGCACTTCGCCCGGCGCTCTAACGACTCTGCCAGTTTGCTGCCTCACAGAGTACAAAATATTGTATGTTTGGTTGTGAAAGTCATAGAGAGGCAATTACAATACTCTAGAAATGTCTTCAGAAGAGAGAAGGACTCTTATTTGGCATGATAGTGACAAATGAAGTTGTTTAAGTCAGAATTTGCTGAACAGTTTGAGGGGAACTTTTCAAGGGGAACCCTTTTGATACCAACCTGCCAGAGACTACCTCTGTTCCACGATACATATTTCTTGTTTTAGCATTTTGGTACCAACCCACCCGTGGCTACCCTAGTTCCATGATATAAATTGTTTTAAAGAAATCTAAATTAAAACCTTCCGTCATAATTTGATATTAATTTATGTTCCAAAAACTGGCTTAATAATATGGCATAATTATTTAACCTTTCATCCTCTGCTACAAGTTCCCTCCTCAAATGCCCCTGCCCCTCTTATAATCCTTTGTCTTGCGAGTTACTAGGTAACCCTGCTAGTGCTGGTGCCATGCAAAAAGCACCCCAGTCCACACTGGGTTGGCATTTGGAAGGGTATCCAGCTGTAAAAACCATGCCAAAACTGACCTCACCTGTGCTAACACCACATAAAAAGAACCGAGCCCTCTCTAGTGAGGGGTTGGTGTTAGGAAGCGCATCCAGCCATGGAAACCCTGCCGAAACAGACACAGTAGCCTGGGGTAGCTTTTCTACTTGGCCAGCTCCTGTGAACCATCCTACCCATGCATGCATGGAAGATGGACATTAAATGGTGATGATGACAATGATATATATATATATATGTGTATTTAAAGAAAGGTGAAAATAAAACTTTAATACAAAAGCAGAGAATAAATTGAAAGCTCCATACAAAAATGAGGCTATTCAGAGAATATTGCTCAAATGGTTTTGTCTTCCTGTTGACGTATCCATTGAGTGTAGCAACTGAAGATTATGCTGCAGCGCATCAATGATGTATTATTCGTTTCTGTTGTCATTGATAACATTTCATCTGCCATATTTACTTAGGATGTTGAGTGATGGAAGCTTTCAGCTATTGTCGGCTAATTTTATTTTTAATGTAATGCATTGTTGAGGTGCGCTATAATAATTACAAGCCTTTAATTGCTTTTAGTATTTCAAGGTTGGTTTGTTCATTGTCTCATTCTTATCATTATCATCATTATTATTATCATCATTATTATTATTATTATTATTATTATTAATAGTAGTAGTATTATTGTTGTTATTCATGTTTCAAGACATATCACTGTTCTATCATTTATTTAGCTATATCGTCCTCGCTGCTTGCACTTTCATGTCTTATCTTTTACTTGTTTCAGTAATTGTGCTGTGGCCATGCTGGTACACCAAATTGAAGTCGGATATTTTTAGTCAAACAAATTAACCCCCGTTACTTATTCTATCAGTCTCTTTTACCAAACATCTAAGTTACAAGAATGTAGACAAACTTACATCAATTATCAAATAGTGGTGGGGAAGCGCAAACACAGGTGTAAAGACACATACACATATCATGATCATCATCATCATCATCATTGTTTTAATATCCACATTCATATGCTTGCATGGGTCAGAGAATTTGTTGAGATAGCTTTTGCACCAGTAATTGTAAAAAAATATTTCAAGATAACCAATTCATAATCCACCTAAGGCTAGGATTTTTTAAAAAATATACCTTGACCTAATTGAAGGTCTAGTATTCCCAATTTGAACTTTAAACCTAGAGTGAGGATAGGGTCAACCTCATAGCTGTTTTTATAGCCATTTCAGGTTTCCAAATCTTCCTCTCACATTCTTTGCACTCAAAAACTATAGTAACCAAACAATAATATGATACTAGCCAAACCTACACAAACTTAGTTCACTTCAAACCACATCAGTGGATGGACCTTTACTGAAATTGCATAGACTAATTAATTAACCAGTTGAAAGTAATTGGATGCAAATGCAATTGCTTCTTGTCTATGCAGCAGAAACGTGTGTCGGACAAATTTAAACCAAATCGTCATTGTTATCATTATCGTTTAACATTTGCTTTCCAATTAAAAAGCTAAAAATTAAAAATAAGCAGACGTACTCATCTCCATAATTGTCATATATATATATAACGGGCATATTTCAGTCTCCATCTGCCAAATTCACTCCCAAGGCATTGGTTGGCTCTGATTCAGAGTAGAAAATACTTGCCCAGGTGCCATGCTTTGGGGCTAAACCTAAAACCTCCTGGTCACAAAGCTAGCTCCTTAACCACACTGCCATCATCAGTGTCTCTCTATCTGAACTATTGTTGATGTAAATTTGTCTGTTTTATTGTTTGTTGTTATTGTTGTTTAGCCCTGGGTCAAACTCTAATCAAGCAAAACCATAATCAAAGCCTTTCCTACCCTTGATGTCTTCTCTTTTTAAGTGTATCTATCCCTTTACTTATTTAAGATGATACAGAGACTTGGTTGCTATTTTTAACAGGTCAAGTACTAGTTAGAGGCTTCTCCACTGTATTATTATGCTACTAATTGTTCAAGTCCTTTTTAGTTTTAACTTATAAATAAATATTCGTTGTTATGTCTCTCACGTAATTTACTGAAAACATCACCTCTTGCTTTATTTTAAACACCAAATGTTTCTTTTCAAATTGTCCTATTAACATGCATCATTGTCAAATATCTGACCTTTTCAAAGCTAGTTTTACACTTCATAACTATCTTGATATGTTGGTCACATCCTGACTATTTGCTGCAGACTACATTCACTGAAATATATGCAAAATACATTACATCTCTCTCTCTCTCTCTCTCTCTCTCTCTCTCTCTCTCTCTCTCTCTCTCTCTCT
>NC_069005.1:921220-936074 GCF_001194135.2 Octopus bimaculoides
ATCTATCATCTCATCTTCCTGCACAACATATATAATCGTTCACAATATCTTTAAAAATCCACTTAGAAATAATTATTTCTTGCAAAACATTTTCAGTTTCAAAAGATAAGTAAAATAAAATGAAAATATCCTCCAATTTTTACATTTAGTTTCGTTTCAGATAAAAATCATTAGATTTTCAAATTTTGTTCCATGTTAGAAAAAAATCGTAATTTGTTTTACCCAAATAGGAAAAATTCAAACACCTTGTTCAGTTTTTTTTTAAAAATTTTTCTTCAGTTTCATATTTCAAAACTAATAAGACAGAGGATGAATCAGAAATACTTAAAAAATGTTAACTAAAATTTTAATTTGAACTAAAATTCAATAAAACTCAAAATTCACATTTGATTCAATGAAAAATTCCAGGTTTTCTACTTTTATTAAATTCTAATTTACCACAAATTTCTCAAAAATGCATCGTATGTTTATGAAAATATGAATTTAAAAAAAACTAAAAATCCATATAATTTGATCTAAATTCCCTCCTAGTTTTGGTTTTTAACCATTTTGAGATTGTTAAAACAAGCAGCTGTAGAATAACTGCAAAAGTTCATTCAACTACTCGTGTAGTTTTAATCTTAAAGGTTTATCATCATCACTGTTTTAATGTCCACTTTCCATGCTTACATGGATGAGACACGAGTTTATTGGGGCAAATATTCTACAGTGGGATGCTCTTCCTGTTGTCCACCCTCCCTTATTTCTAAGTAAGGTAATATTTCCTCTTGGCTACATATGTTTCCATTGCTTGTATGAAAGTGACAGTCATTTACTTTACAACTATTACGTGGTGTCAAGACAAGGAGACATAAACGCACACAAACTCACTCTCATACTCACAATATATACATACAAAGATCTATCTATCAATCTATCCACATACACACACATACATACATGCACCTATTTATAAACACACACACACATATATGTATATATGTATATATACAATCACACACACACACACACTCACACACACACACAATGGGTTTCTTTCCCTTTCTGCTGACCAAATTCATTCATAAGGCTTTGATCTGCCTGGTGTTATAATAGAAGACACCTGTCCAAGGTGCCATGCAACAGGACTGAACTCAAAACCAAGCAGTTGAGAAGCAGACCTCTTAACAACCCAACCATTCAGTCGTCTCTTTTCAATCATAACCAGTTGGAAGAATTTATCACTCACCAAAAAAAAAAAAAAAAAGACCTGTGATTTTTAACAAATGGAGAGAATATAACTTAATATAACTTAATATTTTCATCTTCAAAATAACTATCAGATGGTTTGCTGGTGTATCAAGTATATGATGTGATAATATTTCACCACCTTTAAGTTGAGAAAACAGTACAATTTAAAAAAATTCTCAGTTTCTTGAAAGAGTCACTAAAAATTGTTACAATTTCTTTTTGTTTTCTCTCTACAGTAAATTTCAATTCACAAAGAACTTGTTTTCACACATCATTCGATGTATCAATATCTCTGATTTACAAATTCATAGCAAGAGGTAGTTGTACAACTCCATAAGCAAACAGTAATAACCAGTTGTTGAGACTTAGGAGTGGTCACCCAAAATAGTGATTGAAGATATACTGACAGGCTTATATAATGTTCAGATAATTACATGCCACTTATGAGCCCCATTTGACTCATATCATCTCCTACACTCCCTGTTTTAGTTCTAATTATTTCATGAGCTGACTCACATAATTTCTGAAAATAACTTTTAATCTATTCAGTCAGATTTTGATGTTGTAATAAAAACTCAACCCTAATAGCAACAACAATTTCTTTTGGGGCTTTTGGTGATAAATGAAAGACATTATCACTGATCTTGTGCTCCTAAAATTCATTTCTTCAATTTTCAGGGCCTCACCATAATAGAAACTTTTCAGATGGCCATTGTACATGGTTTTGATAAAGACAAACTCCTTTATGTGGTTTTTATTGTTAGTATTCAAAAGTAATTTTGTCTTTCTTTCTTGTTAAAGCTAGGGAGTATCACTGTCAAGTTTCTATGATACCTGGGTCATCGAGTGGAAGTTTGTTGTTATCAACAGTGTCATTGTGGTTTTGTACTGAGTTTATCCAAGTAAATCTGTTGGCAAACACAATTCTTTATGTCCAGAAGCTTTATTTAACTGAATAGCCAAGCTCCTTGACTTCAAACTGGCAACCTTCTTACATAATAGCAATCGTGTATAAGCATGTAAAACACATGCAGCATTGCAATAATATTAGCAGAGCTATAATATATTAATTGGACAGTGAGTAAAAACTGGAGCAGATATTTCAAGAAGGGGGGGGGGGAAACAGGTGAATGAAATATGAACGGATGATACAAGAACTTAAAAACTAAAACAAAAAAATGGGACAAATGAATTAGATATAATTAGGGCTAGATTAATTAGTTACAATATAATTGATAAATCAGGAGGATTTGTATATTTATTTTGTTTTCCATTTGAATTACACATTACAAAAATATTCGAATTAGTCTCCTTCATCGAATATTGTCAGTGTTGCAGGTTTTCTCTCAGTTTCCCTCTCCTAGACAGATGTGATAACAACAGAGGAGCCTTCCAAATAACAACAGAGGATACTTCCAAATCCACTCACAAATCTTTGATTGACCTGAGATTATAGTAGAAGACACTTGCCCTAGATGCCACATAGTGAGACTGAACCTGAGACCATGTAGCTGTGTGTGTTCAGTAGAGGAGTCTGGTGGTTTGGGTCAGTACTTGAACATTAACATTATCCTTTAGGATGTTAACGAAAAATAGGATAAGTAATTTTTTAAAATAATGGTTTCACACTTTGTCACAGGGCCAGCAATTTGGAGGAGAGTGTAAGTTGATTACATCAACCACAGTACTTGACTGGTCCTTAATCTATCGACGCAAAAAGGATGAAAGGCAAAGTCAACCTTGGTAGAATTTGAGTTCAGAAAGCAAAGACAGACAAAATGCTGCTAAGTGGTTTTGTCAGGCAGGCTAATGGTTCTGCCAGTTTGCCATCTTCAATTTTATAAAATAATAATTAAATATAGATTTTCTTTATAATTTTAACATTTTCTCTTTGGTGTTTATTTGATAATTGTTCTTGTTATTTTCTTTTTTTTTTATAATGGCTGAAAATATAAACACCCGAAATAATTCAACACTATAGACTTCTTTTTGCTTTCATATTGGCACTTCTCTTTCTGAAATTTGCAATAATTGAAGAAAGACATCTACTGTAGTAAATATTTTGGGATATAATGGGATTGTCCCTTTCGGTAGGTTTTGGTTCCTATATTATGTAGTATCTGAAAATTGAAACCAAAATTAATTTATTTATGAAAGGAAACACAAATTTATAATAAGTTTATGGGAATGCATTGATTTCAAATTATTATCTATGGCCTTTGCCTCAGTCTGCTTGTATGTCAAGTAGGCTCCACTTTTTATGATTTAGCTATTAATAAGAGAAAGGGTGTCCAGCTATAAATCAACTGTTCCATCCATATGCCAATTTGGAAAACTACTCCATCAATGCAAGAATGTGGAATAACTGAACTCCAAGCACCTCTGCCCTTCCCATTCCTACCCATCTCAGACCTCTCTGACATCCACCCTAACACCTTATCACCAATGTCATTATCCCTTTCCAGCTACACCACCCACACACTCACTTCTAAACTGTAAGGTAGTCACATAGCTATATGACTAAAGCAAGAAACCTCTTCTGTTCTGGCTCTTTTCCCTTTTATTTTGCCCCCCCCCCCCGTCTCTCATTTGTTTTCCTTCACCTACATACAGCTATGTTATTTTTCATATCTGTAGTCTCTCTGATTTATCTCATTTTGACGGGAAATACAGAGAATTTGGAATTACTATAATAAAGCTGATATTATACCAACAAGAGACTAGGAACAATGGCAAAAATATTTGAAGGTTGGTTGAAGATATTGGGTATTGAGGAAATTTGTTTGTTTGGCACAGCAAGAACCATTAAGAAAAACACTACATTTGTGGGATGTAGCCCAATATTTATCTATCCCATTCCAACTGGACAACAACGAGATGCTTAGTGAAAAATTAAAAAACATAAAGGATAATAATAATATTTATAATTGTGTGGTCCTGGATGGGTTCAGCAGTGTGGATGAAACCTTCAGATCAGTGGCCATTTATGCTCTGATTGGGGGAGAGCAGTAGAGCAGCCAGTCATCTTCAGCAGTTTAGAAGCATTATGGATTCTACTAATTCGTGTTAATAGGCTATTGGAAGGGCATCTTGGACACACACTCTGATTATGTAGGAGTAACTGATAATATCAAATACAGTTTCATTCAAGTGTAATAATTGAATTAGACTATCAGACTCCCTATGTCTAAATTTTTAACAGATTATTACTAGTCCTTACAGAATGATTTTTACATTGCTAAATTTATATTTTTTGTCTTATTATAAGTGCAGCCATTTGTATAACTTAGTCCCTATTTTTTATTGTTTTTATTTATTTTTTGTTTGGTGCTGCAATTTTCTGTATGTATGAAAAGGTAATCAAATTAAGATTGAACTCTCACACCATTATTTTACACAAACTTCTAAGCTCATCCTTTAAACCAGTGATTCTCAACCAGCAGTGCTGGGCCATGGATCACTTCATACTGAGCCAAATAGAAAGAAGAAGCTTTAAATTTTATCTTTATTTTATTGGTTATGAAAGTCTGCAGGAAGTTTTTGCATTTTATATGTATTACATATATAATAATTAAATTATATATTATTGTGTTTTGTTGTGCATGTGATCCCCCACCGCACCCCTAAGTCCCTAGAGAAAGTCTGTGATGCCAAAAACGCTGAGGATCAGTGCTTTGAGTCATAGTTTCACAGCACGTTTCTACCCACTGGGCTGTAAACCCAAGCAAGAGCAATTTTGTATCAATTTAGGTTAGATTTAAAGCTAACGTTTGCAACCAGGGAAAATCTTTCATAACTATTTGTTCATATTTATCTCAGAATATATATTTCCACACTGATATAAGTATTTTGGGTTGCCTAAAGTAACTTGCGTTGTTTCGTTTTGAACTCTAACTACCATATTTAAATTCATTTTCAGTCATGGAATCCATATTTAACCAAACTTAGTATCAGGAATATCACTTATTACTCGTTTACTGAGATACAATATTTGTTTTCTGTGATTTCTACTCTGGTTCTCTCAACAATTTCAACTCATGGTGTCACAGGATTTCTACTTTCGTATCAAAATATTTCTTCTGCCATTCATAACTTTGGTGTTTCCTCTTCAATTAGATTTTTTTTCAGTGTTCTATGATTCCAGTTTCTTTGTAAACCTTATCAAGTTGTGAGATAGTCATTTGGTTAACACACACACACACACACACACACACACACAAGGATGACACAAATTCATGAAGCATTTCATATTTCACTGATGGTGCCCCAGCATGGTCACAGCCTTTGGGCTGAAATGCATTAAAAGAATAAAAGAATATCCCAAGTAGGTTTGACTCTAATGAGACATATGTGTGAACTGCTGCTACCCAACATTGTTCTGATGTTATGTAATACAAGTTTGCGAGTTCACTTCAAGCCATTTTTTTTTTTTCAATAGCGTAGCCATAGATGGAAGGCTGAGGTCAATGACTCTTTTATCAAAGCCCCTGTAACCAATGGGAGGAAGAAGGAGTAAATTTATCCTCAAACGTCTGTCTGAGTCTGGATGCTTACAACAGACCAGACTTCAGTAAAGGCACAAAGGCAACAGATTAACTCTGCCTTCCAAGAACAGGATTAGTGCTTCCAACAGATTTGCACACAGCTTCCAAATTTCAGTTCCAGGATTTTTTAGTCATTTGAAAATACAATAGAGGACATTTGTCCAATATGGCATACTGAGATCAAACCCAAAGTCAAGTAGTTATAAGTTACTTTCCTTAAAAGACGGCCATGCCTGTACACACCTGGACTTTGCTTTATTTGTTTATGTATTCCAGTCCAAAAGCTATGGCCATGCTGGGGCACATAGTATTTATTATTGGAAATATAGTACCTGATAATGGATGATTAGGAATTTGTTCAATGCAAACCAGACAAAAAGGAGTTTGGAAAGTCATTTCGTCAGTGAAATACTACCATTATCTCTTATCTTTTCTACGTCTATAAAAGATCTACTGACCTCATTCTGGTCATTTGGTGTCATGCCACAGTCTTCTTATCTGCCAAAAATAAATAAAAATTAAAACAAATTAAAGTTTTTTATAAAAAATCATTGGTCAATGCTCACCAAGAACTTAGTTGCAGAACCCTAGATCGATATACCAGTATTTGAAAGTGTAACACCTTTGGGTTATAGTGTTGATGTTAGTGGTGGTGGTGGTGGTAAGATTGATATTGTTATTACTACAGTACTTGGGATAGCTCCAGTCAACTCTTCTTAAGAGGACCCATGGTATTTGACCATTTGACCATCTTATAGCCACCTCATTTCTAATGTAGAGCTCACTGGTCAAAGACGTTGCTCCTGAAACATGATTCTAGTTTCGAGGCAGTGACAAATTTTCCGATGGAGATTTGGTTACTATTTTGAGCATGTCCAGCAACTATATAGAATCTCCTTCATTGGCTGTGGCTGGTGGTGATGGTGGTGGTGGTGATTGGGGGTGGGGTGATTATGATGATGAAGTTGATGGTGGAGATGGTGGTGGCAGTGAGGGGATTAATTTTTAACTGTCAAATAGACAAAAATTCCAAAGACAAATAATACGCAACCTCACAGTACAGTCATGTAAGCACAAGTAACAGTGCATTCTGGGTAGCTGAGGATTGTGGGTGGTCACTGGAGCACATTTTTACAGCCACCTCATGTTATTACACATCAATCTGTGATATGTGTAACATGGTTCACAATCAAATATACTGTGTCATCTAAAATCAGTGATGAATGAATCAGTGATAAACGAGACCACATGTATTTGTTTTATTAATTCCAGAAAGATGACAGGTAAAATCAATCCAGATGACATTTGAACTGAAATATTTAAAGAGATTTATCTACATAATCACATACGTTTTGTCAAGCACTTCCCAAAATCTTTCATCTTATATAACCATCACCAGATTATATAGCTTTAACATGTATACCTACCTCTAGCACAGCATCTGTAGAATTTAGACAGTCTTGTAACTGGTTTGGATTTCTTCTCTGGTGGTTTAGAAATGGGCATATTTGCAAGCTTGTCAAAGGTAGTATCGTATTTTTTGGAACTTAGGAAAATGACTGGTCGATATTCTTCCAGTTGTTTATCCTTTCGTGAGTGCTGTTCAAAATGATCAATGTATTCAACTGCCATGTTTTCTATAAGTACACAAGGTACCCTTGGAATATTGAAGGTTATTAATTCCTTTTGATCTGGCCTCCGAAGGGCAAAAGGCTCATGTAACACTGGTCCAATTTCAAGGCTTAAAGGTTGTGCAAGTGGGAGGTGTAACATAATCTCCTGCTGTGCACTCAAAAGTCTAGCTCGTGGTTCACTTTGTTGATAAAAATACCTCTTCTTTATGACCCCACTTTTCCCTTCAGCTGTTGTTATCATCTTGCTTTCACTTGCCACAAACTCTCCAGGTTTCACTATTGATATGTTATAACTTATTTCTTCTTTGGGGGCAAGACTTTTGCCATTAGAAGGATTTTGTTGGCAGAATTTACTTCTGGTAATTGTTTTTTCCTTTAGTATGTCACTTTCCATCATATTTCTAAACTGTTGAGTACAAATATATGTAACTGTCTGATCTGGTTGAATTTCTCTGTCTAACGGCCTATTCTGTTGATAATAAATTCCCTTTCTTTCTTCATTTATTTCAACAGCTTTTGTTGCATTCTGATAGATGACATCAAGGGATATCTCAGATTCATATATGTCATCCATTTTACTATCAAAAAAAAAAAAATCACAATAATGAATATTGTAGAAGAAAAATTCTACTTGGTAATCCCAAAATATGAATTTGTTTGCATTAAAAAATAGATATGAACACCACTTTAAACAAAGCCAGATTTTATTTATGATGTCATAATGTAAGTTTTGAAAACTTCTTTTCATCATTTCCACAATGCAGAGAATCATCACATTAGTTGTCCTTTATTTTACTTCATAAAATAATTCTCTGCATTTGTCCACTTTACAAATAATAAAAATATTCTTACAACACCAGTCACCTTGTTGACAAATTTGTTTTTCACTTCAGCTATTCATTTGTATCTTCTTCATAGTCATCAACTCCTTTATTAGTATTATTCTTCCATTATCTCAGCTCATGCTATTGGCAGTAATTCCACATGCATTAGCTAAGTCAGTAATCCAATATAACTTCTAAAAGAGAATAGTGCATTGGTAACAATAAATGCACAATGTATTTGCTTATTAGTTTAAGGTGCATTTTTCCATGCTGTCATGGGTTAGATGAGGAATTATTATGAGACAAGATATTATAGCTAAGATGCTCTTCTTGTCAACAGGGCTTTCTGTTTTCTCAAGAAAAGGGTTATTCTTATTGCAGAGGTTTTTCAAAAGCACAGGGACTGGATGTAATATCAGCAAGGTATGTCAGTATCACCAAGTGGTCAGAAGTGTGGAATATTCGAAACACAAATTATTCACACATGAATGTATGGATCATCAGCAGCAACTGAACATGTTTTTATGGAAGTTGTCAAGTAAATCACAACCCTCTTTCACCAGATATTTACTTCTGTTAGCTCTTGGGTTTTTCTATGAAGCTGATATGGGCAACCTTCTTTGAGAAGCAGGTTGCATGAGACTTGGCTTGTCATCAAATAAGCTACACTACTAAAAAAATCCATGGTAATTTTATAAGTGTGCCATTCAGAAAATCCTGCAGGTCACATGCACCCCATGGGTCACAGTTTGCTCATGAATGCTATAAAGCTTGAGAATGACTTTTATAAAGTCTCTCTCATTCACATTGGGAATTTCTTTCATATCGTGTCTCCCACCAGTCATATACCTTCATACTATTTAAAGTTTTTAGCAATTACTATCCAATATGTACTTTCATATCTGTGACAGGGCAGTGTTCATGTTTATGTGTGAATAATATGATCAACATATAATATTTATATACACCTGACACACAGATAAGGGTAACGAACTGTAGAAATCATGACATCTCACATTAAATAAATGAGTACATGAACCATTAACGTGTCATCAGCGTTAGTGATGGAGAAAAGAAGCCAGTAGATGTCTGCCAATATTGATTAAGGAAAAAAACAGTATTTGTTGTTTGCATTCCATACAATATTATCTACAGTCTATTGACATTTGATAAAGTAATATTTGTAGTTTATTGATGTTCAATGAAATAGTATCTATGATTTATTGATGTTTAATAAAATAGAGCATTGTAAACTATTGCTGTTCAGTAAAATAGTGTGTCTTCTATTGATGTTCAGTAAAATATATCTGTGATCTATTGATGTTCAAATAATATTACTGATCTATTGTTTTTCTATAAAATAGTACCCCTATCCTATTGGTGTTCAGTAATATAGTATCTGTAATCTATTGATGTTCGTTAAAGTAGCATGTGTAGTCTATTGATGTTGAAAGAGTATTTCTGGTCTATTGATGTTCAATGAAATAATATCAGTTGTCTATTGGTGTTCAATAGAATAGTATCTGCCATCTATTGATCTTTTATCTTTTGCTTGTTCCAGTCTTCAGACTGCGACCATGCTGGGGCACCACCTTCAACAGTTTAGTCTAACAAATTAACCCCAGAATTTATTTATTTTTTTTAAAACTTGGCACTTATTCTATTGGCCTCTTTTTGTCAGACTGCTAAGTTACAGAGGCATAAACAAACCAACACCAGTTGTCAAGCAATGGTGCACAACAAAGACAAGCCACTTACACAGTCACACACACACACACGATAGGATTCTTTCAGGTTCCATCTACCAAATCCACTCACGAGGTTGTGGTCAGCCCACGCCTATATAGAAGACACTTGCCTGAGATGTTGTACAGTGGGACTGAACCCAGAACCATGTGGTTTGGAAGTAGAATTCTTACCATACAACCACATCTGAACCTATAAAATAGCCTCTGTCATATATTGATGCTTAATAAGATAATATCTATAGTCTATTGGTGTTCAATAAAATAATATCTGTCATATACTGGTATTGATTCCATTAACTATAAATGGTTGGCATCCATTCAATAATTAAAATAGCTTTTAACTATAATATATAACGGAATAATTTCTTTGTGATTCTTTCTTTGTAATGGTAATTCTGTTAAATCTATTTTACATATTTGATGATGTTTCACTCGTATTTATATAATTTATATTGCATTGTTATTATTATTATTGTTGTTGCTGTTGTTGTTGGCTAGCATCAGGTCAGTCCTAGCCCTGTCGGCCTATGGTTAAAAGTATTCCATTGTTGCCCAATCGTTTCATTTCATCTATAATGTGACGAGGTTAACATTATTCAACATGTCTTATCCTCTTTCAAGACCTTAGAGTGTGTTATAAGAGGGAATAGTCTTCTATTTCTAGCAGGAAGAGTGATAACTGAGACATTTCTTTGTGTGTCTGATGGTGGAGGTGATGGCGGTAATGGTAACAGCAGAAGTGGTGGTGGTAGTGGTGGTGGTGCTTTGCTAGAGCACATAGTGGAGTTGGAAAAATCTATATTCTCTGAGAACAATAATGGTGTGTGTAATTAGCTAATTACTACCAGGAAGGAATTATATTGTCCCTCACACCCACTACAATATAAACCCTACTATTTATTGCTTACTTGCCATTTGTTTCTTATTCCAAAATGAAGGAAAACTGATTAGTTAGGAAAGAAAATAAGAAATCAACATTTATTTTTTACATATCTTTAAATTGTTTCAGCTTCAAAACTGCAGTCATACTGGGGCACCACCATTATATTGATAGTGTTAAAAAAACTTCATGTATGCATGAATAATAATCTCAATGGATGTCTGAGCGTAAAGGGGTCACACAAGTCAGTCAATGATTTATTGAATAAAGCCATACATACGTGGCTGTGTGGTTAAGTTTGCTTCCCAACCATGTGGTTTTGGGTTCAGTGTCTTCTACTATAGCCCTGGGAGGACAAAATCTTTGTGAGTGGATTTGAAAGATGGAAACTAAGAGAAGCCTCCTGTCATGCATGCATGCATACATGTGTGCATGCATGCATGTGTACCCTTGCCTTGACAATGTGTGGTGATTGTAAACAAGCATCACTTTTGTACCAGTGATGTTCTTTGTATCCAGTCTGGCCATGGGAGGAAAATATTACCTGGCTTGGAAACAGGTGAGGGTTGAAGACAGAAAAGGCATTCAGTCATGGAGAATCTGCCTCAACAAATTCCATCTGACTCTTGCAAGCATGGAAAAATAAATGATAAAGTGTGGTTGGTGGCAGCAGATTTTTTAGGGATGATACATAATCAATTGAATTGACTCTAGCACATGTCCAGTACTTATATTCACAAGCATGAAATTAAAAATTGATTCCAGGCTAATTAGATCTCAGAATGTCCAGGGATAGAACAACTTCCTCTCATTACCCTGTTTTCTCCAAACTCCAGATGAAACACCCATTAATTTTAAAATGCTTTCACTACATACAGATGTGAACTAAATCTCCAGTTATACGAACTGTGTGAGATTATGTGCCTTCACCATGACTTTACAGCACAACAACAGGGAGGAAATATCAATCACTAATTGTTTCATCAGATAGGTTTACCTCCTACTGATTTTGTCACCTGCCATACCACACCAAGATTATTAATTCTCTTAGGTAAGCCATAAGCATCAGATCACATAATTTCATTTCTCTCTTTCCCACCAACTACCTCTCACCTTGTGCATCTCAATACATCAATATACCAAGTGTTTGATTTAGCAAAGCAGTTATGTAATGCACATAGTCTTATTTCCTCCACCTCCAAGGAATCTATGACCTTATGTTACAAAAAAATCAATATCAAAATGTCATGATTACCAATTAAACACTTTCCACTTCACTTCCATCATTATCAATATTGAGCAAGGCATGAACATTATTCAATCTTCTTTCCCCTTCTCTTATAAGCCTGGAACGTTTTTCTAAAAGAGATCAATACATAACTTATTCTTTTTCTTCTTCTTCTTCAATTTTCCCCCATTTTACCTCTATTCTCGACCTTTCTCTTGAGCAATGTAGATCTAATGTAAGACTTTCCATGGCAATCCTCTTGTATGGAAAACTATGTTGTCTACTTTACAGAATCTGGTTGATTCTGTTCTATTCTGGTAACTGCATAATGGTAATAATTTTCATAAATTATGAATGCTTAAGTGAATGATTATACATAGAATATGTAATATTTTTAGAGTCACCATTCACTTTGTAACTCATGAATATTACCTTTTTTTTTTTACTTCTTACTTACACTAAACAAGTGAGAGCTGGTGACAGGAACAATATCTGGGCAAAGAAGATCTGCCTCAACAACAAATGACTGTATGGATCCATCTGACCCATGCAGGCATGGGAAAGTGGATGTTAAAATGACATACATATATATATATATACATATATATATACATACATATATATATATATATACACAGACGTGTGTGTGTGTATCTCTCTATGTGTTTATGTATGTATGTATAAATGTCTACACATACCTACATACATTTTCTCACCGTCTATATATCATCATGTTTCAGGTCGTCTGCACTTCTCCAGTAACTGTTGACATTTCTCGAAACGTGACTGTCATACTCTTCCTACAAAATCATTGCTCAAGGTTGTTAGGTATGCTTAACAGATATATTTATTGCTTACAGAGGTACACACTTTTTCGTGGAATGTCTATAAATAACAATTGTACTGCTTTTGTATTATTTCTCTATCACTTTGACATTATCATAATATCATTGTGAAGCAAACTTTCATCTGAGCAATGTTTTAAATTAGACAGCCGTATTTTAAGTAATGAATCTATCACTTATGTCGGTAGTCTCAAATATAATGTACTCTAATAATTAGGAGCTATTATTAAAAATACTTAAATAACTTGAGTTAGACTTCTTACGATATTATAGTTTTTACAGCTTAATAATACGTTGTTATTTTTTTTAATAATGGGCATTTTCCCCCTGGTACGAGACTTTCTATTAATTCTAGTCACATTTATTTTTTTTATTTTTTGTTCTTTTTTGCATGTGGCCCTTAAATTATATATTTATTATTTAATATTTTACGAATTTAGTCTCCAATTAGAAACTAATAAACTAACATCTGCTGGTTTTAAAACATGTTTCTACAAGTGTCGCCCACTTTGTATACTCTTCTTACTTGTTTCAGTTTTTTTACTGCGGCCATGCTGGAGCACCGCCTTTAGTTGAGCAAATCAACCCCAGGACTTATTCTTTGTAAGCCTAGTACTTATTCTACCAGTCTCTTTTGCTGAACCACTAAGTTATGGGGACATAAACACACCAGCATTGGTTGTCAAGCGATGTTGAGGGGACAAGCACGGACACACAAACATATGCACACACATACATATACATATATATATATATATGACAAGCTTCTTTCAGTTTCCGTCCACCAAACCCACTCACAAGGCTTTGGTCAGCCCAAGACTATAGTAGAAGACACTTGCCCAAGGTGCCACGCACAAATATTTGTGTATACATGCGTATATATATGTACACACACCTTACATATAGTAAACTGGTGGTCAAAGGTTCAAATCCCCTTGGTGGGGTCTTGGTTTTTATATGGTCAGGCATGGCTGTATGGTAGGAAGCTTACTTCCTCACCACATGGCTTTGGGTCCAGTCCCACAGAGTGGCACCTTGGGCAAGTGTTTTCTACAATAGTTCTGGGCTGACCAAAGACTCCTGGGTGGATTTGGTTGGCAGAAACTGGAAGATGCCAACTGTATATGTGTGTGTGTGTGTGTGTGTATATACATGCATGTGTGTGTTTGAATATGTGTATGTATACGTGTGTGTATGTATCTATGCAAGTGTGTTTGTGTTTGTGTTTGTCCTCCACCTGTTGACTGGTTTTGGTTTGTTTATGTCCTCTTAACTGTGTGGTGTGGCAAAATATGCTGATAGATTAAGTACCAGACTAGAAAAATGAGTTCTGGGGTCAATCTGTTCAACGAAACTCTTCAATGCAGTGCCCCAGTATGGCCACAGTGCAATGTAAAAGATAGAAGACAAAAGGTGCGGAGGAATGGATATGTTTGTATGTCTGTGACACCATGTTTGTGTTTATGTCGACACAGGTGTTGTTTATGTTGTCTGTTTGTATCCTGTCACTTAGCAGTTCAATAAATATGAATTGATGAAATATACACCAGACTGAAGAAAATGACTGGGAGCAATATAATTGACAAAGGTCCTTGAAGATATGCCCCAGCATGGTCACAGCCCAATCACTAAAACCAGTGAAAATATAAGAGAGTAAAGGAGTAAATGTATTGTAGTAGTTGTAGTGGTGCCAGTAGCAGTAGTAGTAGTAGTAGCACTACTACTACTACTATTACTACTACTACTACTATCACCAGCACCACCACCACTACTACTACTACTACTACTACTACTACTAGTATATTTGGGATACAGCTCTTGATTGAAACATGTCTAGTTATTAAAATAGTTCAACCTCTTCCCCGGCTGTGTTTAAAATCCGCACACACACACACACACACACACACACACACACACACAC
>NC_069005.1:936291-938486 GCF_001194135.2 Octopus bimaculoides
CACACACACACACACACACACACACACACACACACCATGGCATTCACTCCATCCTACAGATATACATCTACTGCGAAATAATGTAGTCGGAGAGATGAAATTCCCTCGTTCCTGACAAAAGGTGAATCGAATTTCCACTTAGCTGAAAAACCTGAACATCTTCCTCTCTGACCTCACCCCCCCCCACATCCCTCATCAGCCAATTCCATTTCTATACTTTGCAGCTGTGCTATGAAGGAATAACCATTACCAAGTTGATAACATGGCAGCCAGATGCAGGATTTCCCTGTCTGCTATTACACAACACAGCAATTCTATTAATGCAGTGATGGGGGCTTCCCCCACCAATGACATATATACTCTCTCTCTCTCTCTCTCTCTCTCTCTCTCTCTCTCTCTCTTCCTCTCCCTCTTTCTCTCTCTCTCTCTCTCTTCCTCTCCCTCTTTCTTTCTCTCTCCCTCTTTCTTTCTCTCTCCCCTTCTCTCTCTATCCAACACACTGGCTTATTGATTTTAACACTGCTTTCAGATTCAGTTACCAGTTACAGTAATGTCTCTCCATACATTTCAGTAGGCAAGACAAGGTGGAAAATAAAATTTTAAAAAATGCAAGATTCACTCAGGTCTCTCCAGTAGTGCCTCTGATGTTCAGCAGCAGAACCAAAATATTGCATTATATTTATGGTTCAGTGCCAAATATAACCTGTCTTTTGTAAATAATATTTCATTATTTGCTTGATACTAAACCCTTTTCATTTATTGATATTTATTGATTAACACTTCTGGTTATTACATTCACTTTAGTTTAAACCCTTTGTCTCGTTTTATTTTCAGTATATATTAAAATAACAACAACAACATTAATTGTAATAATAATGTTGATTGTTAATAAAGAAGTAATTATGAGCTTATTGTATATAATGCTCAGGTGTGTTACAACTCATCAGAAAAGGGTAAAAAAGGGGACAGAAAAGCACAATAAGTCAAAGAAAGCAAGGCAAGAATGATAGTCAAAAAGTATGAGCTTAGTATACAAGATAAAGTATAAGGAGACAGAAAAGTGAAGAGTAAAAGAGTCAAAAGGAGGGGGGAGTGTTTAGGTATGTCAAGAATAGTGTTGCTGGTTTTTAGAAAAATATGGAATTTTCTTTTGACTGATCAGTGTCTTGGCAGCTAATAATTGATGCAGGTAGTTTTATTTCCTCCTTTGACAATTCTGAACATTCTGAAAAAATATTTCCAAAAGTCATGGAATCCGAGCTGTTTTTTTTTATTATTATTATTCTATATTTGTGTCCATGGTTAGTAGAGATATTGAATTAAAATAGTTTTGTTGGAAAGATGGTGGATAATCTTGTGGGCTTTTACCAAGCTAACTACTAGACATCAAAGATTTAATTACCTCTCTTTCTAATTATTTAATTATTTATCCATTAAGTTAGCTAATCAATTATTTATGAAGTGAAAAAAAGCTGACATTGAGATACACTAGTGTGCTGTAAAGAGAAGAAAAATGTAATATTTTGGCAATGAAAATTGATTTCTTTATGAAATGCCATATTCATTCTTCCTTCACTCAACAACTTCCAATACAGACCATGAAATTTGAATTTCAATCATTATATTTGGCTATTACCTGTTTATACACCAAGCTAACTACCAACTTATTTAGTAAGCTATCTGATTACTTCCCTAACTACATACATTTCTATATACTGAACCATGTATGACCATCTTTTTATATAGCAAGATAATTAACTAGCTTGTTACACAAACACCAAACTATCTTACTTTCTTTCTGTATGCTAAGCTGTCTACTTATATAATATATATGTATATATATCATCATCATCTCCATCATTATTTAACGTCTATCTTCCATTCATGCATGGGTAGGACAGTTGACAGGAGCCAGCCAGGTAGAAAACTACCCTAGGCTACTGTGTCTGTTTTGGCAGGGTTTTTTTTTTTAACAGCTGGATGCTCTTCCTAACACCAACCACTCTGCAGGGTGGACTCAGTGCTTTTTATGTGGCACTAGCAAAATGTGAGGTTAGTTTTGGCAAGATTTCCCGTTCCTGCCATTCGCCAGGGAAGTGGCGGAAGGAATGGGAACTCCTCCTCACAAATATATATATATGTATATGTATATATATATATATATGTGTGTGTGTGTGTGTATATAATAAGCACTT
>NC_069005.1:938563-941007 GCF_001194135.2 Octopus bimaculoides
TGTGTGTGTGTGTGTGCATGCAAGTGTATATGTATGTATATATATGTATATCTATATATAAATGTGTATTTGTATATATATATATATATTTCTTCCAGTCTATTTGCCAGATTAATTCTTGCTTTGCAGAGCACATGATCAAGTTGCATGTGTCATTTGTTTGTGTAACATTTTGTTTTGTGAAGATAGTTTACTAATTCAGTAGCCAATCCTTTCCCAGGTGAAGGTCAGTTTTCCCATGTGAAAAGCCGGGCTCAGTATCATGAGCCAATAGAATGCTTGTCAGTCGTTTACAGTGCTGCCTCTGTATAAAACAGTCAGCAATACCATAGTGTCCACATAGAATTGGGTGGAGTTGTTTGTTGATAGTTTGAGAACAATAACAATAAAGAAACAGCAACAATAACCATATACGTACTTGCATTCATACACACACACACACACACACACACACACACACACACACACACACACGTGTATATGTGTGTGCATATATCAAAAGAGACAACTTGAACCTGGTGCAGCTCTCTTCAGTTTGTTTGTTTGTTTTGGTTTGGTTTCTATGGTTGGATGCCCTTCCTAATGCCAATCACACCACAGAATGTACTGGATGTTTTGCATGTGTCACCGGCTGATGTATATTTTACATATCACTGTCATGGGGGCATATTGCGTGTCACTGGCATGAGTGCTCTTTATGTGTCACCAGCACGGATGCCTATTACATGTCACTGGGCCAGGTGCCTTTTTACATAGAATGCGATCAGCACAGGTGCCTCTCACATGTCACCAGCATGGACACTTTCCATGTGCCACTGGCACTGGCCACGACTATGAATGATTTCCCTTAGCTTGACGTGTCTTTTCAAGCAGAGCAAATCGCCAAAAGCCTCAGTCACTTGTCATTGCTTCCACGAGACTCAACATCTCAAGATCATACTTCACTACCTCATCCTACATCTTCCTGACGGACACGTCACTTCAGTTCCTCTTATTGTAGGAAATAGATACCAAGCTTATCCACAAAACTTCCATCGGACTTGAAGGCTACCCAAGAGAATATTTTTCTTCCATGAAATTTAATGCTGCAGTAACCACTGTTTCTAAGGAGATCATGATTTATGAACAGGATTACGCTAGCATGATTATATGCCAGGAGTAATCTGCATGAAATGGTTAATAGCGAGAATAATCAATTTAAATTGTTGTCACCAAAGTTGAACAGCAGATAGAAATTAATAAGTGAAGCAGTTTGTCTGCCTTGTGTAATACTAAAACTTAATTGTAAAATGCTGAGTTTGAATCTCGTTAAAGTGACAAGTAATTAGCATAAATCAAGGACACTGTTGTGAGAGAGGGAGGTGGCGGTGGTGGTGGTGAGGACTTAACACTAACAATTCAATAAGCTGTGATTCTTTATCACTGAACATTCAACAATTACGCTATGTTCACCTATAATGGCTGAATTTGAATAGAAGTTGATAGCTGAAGCCCACAATTTCTTCAGTTCACTGGGGATGCCACCCACCCCACACCGTCAAGCACTTGTGCATGAATTCTTTTGGAATCTTTCTTCACAGCTTAACCTGTTTTACCATTCCTCTCTGTATTCTTATCCCTCCTAGCTATGAATTATATTTTGTGATTTTTTATTATTATTTCCTTTCAAGCATTGGGCCTCACGGAGACAAAGTGGCTGAGTTCTGTTCAAGAGTTAGGCCTCACGGAGGCAGGTCTCAAAGAGGCAATAACCAAGACTTTTGGCATTATGTCGTGCTTGAGAAGAAGACCCATCAAGCCAAGTAAAATCACAATCGTGGCAGATACCAGTGTCACACAAATGGCACCCATGCTGGTGGCACATAGAAGCATCCATTACACTTTCAGAGTGGTTGGCATTAGGAAGGGCGTCCAGCCATAAAAACCCATGCCAAATCAGACAAGTGGAGCCTGGTGCAGCCTTCCAGCACGCCACCCCAGTCAAACCATCCAACCCATGCCAGCATGGACAACAGATGTTAAATGATGATGATATATATATATATATACATATATACACACACACACATACATATATATATAAACACACACACATCACAGTAGCCAGAAGCATTGCCAGTTCTTGTGTGGCCATTGACAATTTTTCACCTAATTTCTGACTTGAAATAATACTCATAATAAATAACTACTCTAATGCCAACCTTCTGAGATAATGTGTGTGTGTGTGTGTGATTAAAGCTTTGCTTTTACTCCTAGATGCCCTTCCTTCTGCTAGTAATTCCCCACTAAAGTAGAAGTAGAACTTGTTTCACATCCAGTCAGGCAGCTTGGAGCAGGCAGCTTCAGGTGCTTTGCTTAAGGCAGTGACATGCAACCACAGCAATATAATCAGAATTTACGACCATAATATCAATAGTCCAGCACTATAACATTACAGTTACACC
>NC_069005.1:941017-941522 GCF_001194135.2 Octopus bimaculoides
CACACACACACACAAAGAAAGCAATGAAATGCAGTAGAAATACCAGTTCAACATTGACACACAGTTATACAGTAAACACAATTTCTTTTGGTTAATAAATGTAGAATAGTAAAGACAAACCACCTTTAAATATTCACCTCTGTGGTCAGTATTTTACAATTGTGGAACACTTCCTTTCTTTTCATTGGTTAATAATTGTTTCTAATTTAAGCACAATGCTATCACGATTGAGGAGTGGTGCTTAGTTAATTTCTATCAACCCCAAATCTCGCTGGTGCATTAATCAACTCTGGATGCATGACAGGCAAAGCCTAAATTCATCATCCATACTTTCATTCTATCTATCTATCTATCTATCTATCTAGCTAACTGTCTGTCTGTCTGTCTTTCTTTCTTTCTTTCTTTCTTTCTTTCTTTCTTTCTTTCTTTCTTTCTTTCTTTCTTTCTTTCTTTCTTTCTTTCTTTCTTTCTTTCTTTCTTTCTTTCTTTCTTTCTTTCTTTCTTT
>NC_069005.1:942178-943263 GCF_001194135.2 Octopus bimaculoides
GGTGGTGGTATCGGCAGCAGTGGCAGAATATATTTATTTATTAATATTATATTGTATTCATTTATAAACAATAGTGTTATTGGTTACAGAACTCCAATGGGCCAATCACTTGTTCACTGTATGAAGCATGTACAATCAATATACATACATAAATACACACACACACACACACACACACACACACACACACACACACGTTACAGCTGTACTTGTTTGGCAAGTACAACTTGATGGGAGAGAGTATGTTCAAGCCGAGACAAATTATCTCATAAAAGAGAACTTTTAATAATTCACAATTGTGACAGTGACCCAGATGAAGGCAGGAATTGGAGATTTTTGTGATTTTGAAAGGGTTAAATTAATTCCACCTTGATATATAGAGATCTATAGACATATAAGCAGAGGAATGGTTGTGTGGTTAATAAGCTCACTTTGCAACCTCATGGTTTTGGGGTCTAACAACATATATTCCTCGATTCAATCCAAGATGAATCCCCAAACTAAAATTAGATTTAAATAAAATCTAGATTTAATTTATTTATACATATTTAAATATAATTCATTTATATGAATATATACATAAATATATTAACATACATGGCCGATACCAGCACCACCTTGACTGGCTCCCATGCCGGTGGCACGTAAAAGGCACCATCCAATCATGGTCGATGCCAACCCCCTCTGGCCCCTGTGCCGGTGGCATGTAAAAAGCATCCACTACACTCTCACAGTGGTTGGCATTAGGAAAGGGCATCCAGCTGTAGAAACATGGCCAGATCAGACTGGAGTCTGGTGCAGCCTCCTGGCTTTCCAGACCCCAGTCGAACCGTCCAACCCATGCCAG
The DNA here is from genome assembly GCF_001194135.2 of Octopus bimaculoides. Classification (NCBI taxonomy): domain Eukaryota; kingdom Metazoa; phylum Mollusca; class Cephalopoda; order Octopoda; family Octopodidae; genus Octopus; species Octopus bimaculoides. Next base: position 943,026 of record NC_069005.1, read on the forward strand.
CATGGAAAATGGAAGTTAAACGATGATGATGATGATGAGTTAGTTATATGAAAATAAGTATAGATTTAGACGTACACACAAACTCAAAGACAAATATTAAAAACAGTCATCTTTTTTTAGCTCTTAACAGAATCAATATTTTTCAGTTTAGAAATAAGTAAATTCTTTATTCAGGTTTATTTTTAAAAACGAGAAAAAAAAAAAGATGTTAAATTCTAAAATATTATCTTCAAACCAC
>NC_069005.1:943644-949313 GCF_001194135.2 Octopus bimaculoides
TTTACCTAAAAGTGGAGGAGTGATCATCATCATCACCATTATCGTCGTCATCATTATCATTATCGTCATCATCATCATCATCATCAGCAGCAGCATCATCATCATTATCGTCATCATCATCATCATCAGTTAATGTTCATGTTCCATTCGGTCTGGGTTGGACAACAGACAGAAACTGAAAGTGTTGTCGAATTGATTGTGGGCAAAAAGAAAAAAAAAAAAGAAAGAAAGAAATTGATTATTGATTTCTTCTAGTAGCACAAGGTCTCAGATTTCTTAGGGACAGGGGAACCGATTTTAGTGTGAAGATCATTTTTCATTTCTTTATTAGGAAACAGCAGCAGTGTGGTGGTCATGAATTCAAATCCTATTATCATAGCCATTAGGAATGATAAACTCCCAAGCAAAGTAAACACCTCTGAGGGAGAGGCTTTTGCTACCAACAAGCTTTCTGAACTTTGTCCAACCAGTTTCAATTTGAACAACTGCAGAGCATCCTCCTCTACTGCTAATTTGGTTACGTAGGTAACAGAAACTGTCTTCTTTCTCTAAGGAACCCCTGGGCATTGAAGTAAATCTGTTTCCTCTGTGTTCTTAGTGTTTATAGTTCCTACACATCAGAAAATACACACACACACACACACACACATACACACACGCACACACGTGTGTGTGTATTTTCTGATGTGTAGTTTCTGGTTGAGTTGTTAAATGAGTACAGGTGATAAGAAGGAAGGAAATATAAAAAAAAGGTGTGCAGAAAGTCTCTTTCAGCTGTTCGAAGAACAGATGTGCAGATGGTGCATGTCGTGCAAAACATGCAATAGCTATGCATACATCAGAGATCTACTCCATCATCAGAGCGAGAATGAGAATGAGCAGCAATCTGTTCCGTCATCAGAATAGAGTCTGGCACAGTCCTCTGGCTTGCCAGTTACTGTCAAACTGTCCGAGCCATGCCAGTATTAAAATCAGACATTAAATGATGATGATGATGATGATGATGAGAGGTTTTGTACAGTTTCTAAGTCTCGCTCACAAGACATTAGTCAGTACAAGGTTATAGTTGTAGGGTTGAACCCAACACCATATGGTTGTGAAGCAAACTTTTTAACCAACTTCTACAAAAACAATTACTCTAAAAAACTCTGTTTATAAGCAGCAGCGGCATTTTTTGATGAATTGCTATCAGGTAAGAATATCACCTGTGATAAAATCATTTTGTTCAGAGGGAGATTTATCTCACACCCAACCCACTTCATAACATAAAAAAAGGAAGACAAGCACCAGTTCTTGGTGCCCATCACAGCTCAGAAAACATTTAAATTTCATGAATACTTCTGTCTTTTAAAATGATATTCAGTTCTTATCCTCTTTTTCATCATCATGGTTTTACCACGGAAACACCCTCACAACATACAGCACCTCACATTACACACCACCACGCATCCACAACTCAACACTCACATTACACCCCTACACACACACACTCCTCACACTGCACACCACACATCCCCAGCTCAGTCCTCACATCATCTGCTACCACAGTCACCAAATCCTTCCAGACCAATTGCACAATAGTCTGGTTTCTCTCTCTCGTTCACAGATGGTTCAACTGCTGTCCACAAAGCCTGTTATGACAGCAACTGCAAAGCTTTAGAATTCATAATGAACCGCAGGGGTGACATACACTGTCAAGATACGCAGCTGCGATCTCCGATCCACTGGGCTGTTGCAACACCATCGACTGATTGTCTGAAGGTATGGCTTCTTTTCTGTATTCTAAATGTTTCTTTGTTTCCCTAACCCCTACCCCTTCCCTGAGATCAGCCAACAGACTGTTTTACAGATTCCCTTTCCCTCCTCTAACCTATTTTATTTGCATGGAACAGTAAGAAACAAAAGCCCTTACATAGAACCAGCCAACAAGGGGTGGGGTGGGGTGGAGGAGGAGGAGGTCATAAAAGCAGTGGTGATGGGGATGAGGATTAGGGGGCTTAAAATGATGGTGAAGATTTTGATAATGGGGGTGGTGGAGGTTTGTTAAGATATTAAAGATGTTAAGGGGCTGATTGTTAAAACGTTGGCTGTTACATTGAACAGGTCAACCTATATATTGAGGAGTGTTCTCACTCACATATAATGGTGGTGGTGGCGGTGGTCATCGTCGTTGTTGTCATCATGATCATGGCTCCTGTGGTGGTGGTGGTGGTTGAAAAGTAATGTAGCCATTACACAACTATTAGTCAACTGCCTTCTAACCATGACTGTTCTGCTTCATTCCCTCTGTCTATTCAAATCTTAGAGGTATACTGTGGATACTAGACTGGTGAAGAGCCTATCAGAGAGCCTATATGTGTGTGCTCTCTCGACCTGCTAAAGGCAGCAACCAAAACTCCCTGAAACTGTACATTCTACTGCCTTAAGTAAAGAAAGATACATTAGACAATGTTGTCTTTGACTGGATGGTCATGGTAGAATGTCTTTGACTATTGATCTGTTTGGTTGTGAATTTGGAATTAACAGCTAATTAGTGCACTGAATATTATAAGTTGTAATGAAACATGAGGGAAATGTGAAACAAGTGTATATAATATATTCATAGAGTCTTGACATATTGGTGGTGTAGTTGATGATGATAGTAAGGGTAGTGGTGGTAATGGTGGTGATGGTAGTAGTGGTGATAGCAGAGATGGTGAAGGTAGTGGTAGCAGTGGTGGTAGTGGTGATGGTAGCTTTGATGGTAGGCTGAGTAATTCAATTGATATCTAGTCCTTGCACGTTTTTTTTTTTTTGTATGTTACAGCTTCTTCTGCCCCATGACGTTAATGTATCATCTCGAGACAAAGATGGACTGTCACCCAGCATGTGGGCCTGTCGACTTGACCACATTGACCACTTTGAACTGTTATGTAAAGCCAACCAATGGCAGAATGATGAAGAAGTTGAAACCGATGACAGTGGACGTACATGGCTTCACTGGGCAGTCCGCAGAACAGAACCCCTTGAATGTTTGCAGGTAAAAGACCCTACATCTCCTGGCTCTCCTCTTGCTAACCTTACACTCTGTCCCTAAAATTCTTATTTAAAATAAATATTTCCTACACACTTCTTTCATCAGTCTATATAAGCTGCTCTTCTTGGCTTATAAGCAATGAAGTTCAGAGAATTAACAGTGAAATATCCTTCAAATTAGAGCATTTCTGCTTTATAAAAGACACATTAATAAGTTAATATTGCCCTGAACACATTAAGCATATACAGGTGGAAAAGTCCATTAAAGAAATTTAGTGAAACAACAAAAAATTGACACTGAAAAACAAAAGGATGGACAGGTAAAATAAAATGAAGTGTGAGAAAGATTTTCTGGTAACTTGACACAAAATAGACAAGTTTATTTGCAAACATAGGAACACGCCATCCTAAAATTCACACACATAAAACAGATTATACAATACATAAATATAAAAAAAAAAACCCTCAAAGAAACTTAATTCACTCAAATTACAACAAAACACAACATGAAGAACCAGAAGTACGACCGTGAATGACCTGTAAAAGTCAACTGTGGAGGACAACAATAAGGAAAACGAAAACCTGTTTAGGCAAGCATATTACATGGAAAGTATTGCAGGTACGGTTCTGTGGTGAAGAAGCTTGCTTTACAACCAGGTAGTGTTGGGTTGAGTCCCACTGTACACCATCTTGGGCAAATGTCTTTTACTTTAGCCCCAGGTCAACCAGTACCTTGGGAGTGAAAATGCATGACAGAGACTCTATGGAAGCTCATAATATACATACATACATACATACATACATACATACATACATACATACAAAGGGTCCAGAGTTCAAATCAATGTATTGACCCATTACCTATTCATATGTTTGTATATACAGGATGGCATACTAAGAAACAGCCCAGGTTCTGTAGCATAGTGTGAATACGGAAATAAATTTGCACACACAAAAAAAGCACCCAGCATTTCGTTTACAAGTGTCATTGTGTTATTTCAATGGGAAAAGTAGGTTTTTAATTGCTGTACACATGTGAAATGCTATGGTTTCAACTTTTGACTTTTCAAAATCCGTTGTCATGACCTCCTGCTTATGTGAGACGGTTGCACCAATTTATGAGTTACTGTCTTTGGACTTTGAGTAATCCTTTGGCAAATATCCTGAATAACTTCTGGTGTTCAAACTGTAGGCTCTCTTTGTTTTGGGGGTGTTGTGCACTGACCCTGTAGCATGCCACTTCTTAACCAATCATTCTCTTTGCCAGTAAACCTTTACCCAGAAACTTAACTTCAAAAATTGGCATCTATTTGCTTCCTCAATCTTCACTCTTTCTGTTATTGAGTCTGTCATCTTGCAGAAAAGGCTATAGACATTTACTCAATGCAATTGTACAATCAACTAATGCACTAGTTGACTGTTCTCACCAAACAGTCAACTTGTGCACCATCTTTGTTCAGCAGTTACAAGTGGTCAAAATAACGCAATGACAAATGAACGGCTGTATTTATGTTTCACTCATGATCACAAGATCATGGTTTCAATTCCTGGACTGAATGGTGTGTTGTCTTTTTGAGCAAGTTCACTCATTTAAACTGGGAGCTAGTTCATTCAGTTATGGACTGGAACAACACTGCAATGGACCAGCATCCCATTCAAGGGAATGTTATGATCTTGGTCACTTACACATGATGGAAACCAGATAACCAATCCTAAAACCCAAGGCAGTAACGTCCAGGGGCCTTTTTTTTTTAATATGTGTATGCTTGACTAATGATATGTGACCCTGTAAATCTCACTAGTGATTTAATAATTTGTGTATTTTTAAACCTATTTCAACCATTTCTATTTCAGACCTTACTCACCAAGGACTCTGCTGCATTGAGAGACAAAGAGGGAAAAACTGTTATTTTAGTTGCAGCTGAACTGGGTAATGATAATATTTATTGATTCATTACAGCCAATGTTGGTGTGTTTATGTTCCCCGCAACTTCCTAGCATGAAGAGGAGGTTGAGCTTGTTGGGAAATGCTGACAGCAAGGAATTTAGAACTTCATTATTCCAAACAGACTATGGAAGTCTGATATGGAGATGTGAAAAATCCTTATATTCTAACATAGTTGTGCTTTCAAAATATATTACCTATGGACCTGTCTGTCTGTATGTATTTATATACAGGTAGAATAGTTTGTGGGCTGTTATGTAGATGTGTGTGTGTGTGTGTGTGTGTGTGTATACATATATGTATAGGCACATGTATGTAGGCAAATGGATATGAATGTAAACAGATAGACATACAGACAGATAGGTACATCGGTAATATGAACAGACAAGCACACATATACACACACATATGCAAATGAAGACTGAAGCATGTGACCATATACACACACACACTTCACTTCACACAAGAACACATATGGAGACACACAGCCACACGTATGGAGATACACATCCATACATACAGACACAGTACATAGTCACAAAAGCCCATACACACACACATCTTTATATATATATATATTTGTCCCACCCATGCTAGCATGTAAGGCAGATGTTAAACGATGATGATGATGATATACATATATATCTTTATATATGCATATATATATATATATATATATATATACACATTATTGTATATATATGTGTGT
>NC_069005.1:949368-953997 GCF_001194135.2 Octopus bimaculoides
ATATATATATATATATATATATATATATATATAAATATATATATATTATATACATACATATATATACACACATATACGTACATAAATATATATTCACATCAGACTATACATACATGAACAGTATTGTATAGACCAAATCTAGCAGTGACAACTGTCCAAGAATCAGCAATTCTACCCCCCCCCACCTCCCAAACAGCAATTCTTTCGGTCTGTTTACCATCTTCCTAGGATAGTCGAGTGAAATTCTAATTACATCTTAGCCAGTTCTTGCAAGTATGTGAGAGTGCAAGCTGTTAGCTCTACCCAGCTTGTATACCATGACAGGAAATCACCGAAGGAGGGAAATATAGGCAGAAGTCTGCAACGAAAAATCAATAATCAACTTATTGATTTATTGCCAATCTCTAGATGTCATCTCCAGTATAAGACAGAGATGAGATGCTCGCTCCATGTGTTGTTTATAGTTTAATAGACTATCATTGTTTTTATTATTTGTTTTTGTTGTTGTTGTTGTTGTTAATGATGATGTCACTGCTGACGTCTGTTCGCCGTCAGTGTTTTGCTGTCATCATGTCTTTTTTCATTCAGTTTTCACTTGTGTCATTGACACAGATACCACCATCATCTTTCTTATTTTAATTCTCTCTTTCTCTCTCTCTCTCTCTCTCTCTCTATCTATCTATCTATCTACCCCTGTTTGTTACATTTTGTTGTGAGCTGGTTGTAGAGAACCACTTCCAGTGTCTCCTGTTCCTCTAAAATAAGGAAGAAAGTTGAGCAAGGGGCTACCACTTCTTTTTACCTTTCATTTTGCAATTAATGATAACTATCCAAAAAAAACCTGTATGTGTGTGTGTATACAAACACACACACACACACACACACACACACACACACATGCACACATGCACACGCACACATGCACATGCACACATATATATATTATATACATACATATCAATATATATATATATGTGTGTATGCAAGAATCTTCTTTATACATACATCTAGTTATCATTTTCATTTAACCTCCCTTTTCTATGTTCGCATGGATCAGATGCAATTTATTGAGGCAGATTTTCTATGGCTAGATGTCACTCCTGGCACCAGCCCTCACCCACTTCTATTTCCAGCCAAGGGGTTTTTTAAACCCAATATTCTACATGCAGTTATTTATAGTATAGGGATTTGAGACCCGACTGCAAAATTATCAGTTTGCGATCATGAGTATACACCACTACTGTTTCATCTCATTCATGAAAAAAGCAACCAGCCCTTTTACCCTAGTTAAACAGTTTGGTGCTGAAATCACGGCAGACTGCAGTTAGTCTTCAGGCAAGACAGGTCACAGTGGAGCACATTGTTATCCTTCAAACAAGACACATTGTGGTTCTCTTCTCCAAGCTTCTACAATGTGCAATGATTATTGTATCTGCATTTCTCTTCCAGATTGCTAATGTCTAAGTTAACACAGTAAATCTATTCCTACTTATTATTCTGCTAACCAGTGAATCTATGATAATTTATACACAGTTTTCTATCAATAAAATATGGTTGGACGTTTGTGAGTTGCCTTTATTTATAATACATGCAGCCAGCCAAAACTCACAACATGGTGGCCACAAATACACAGGCTCTCAACACTATCTTTCACCATTAAAAATAATATATATATGCATACATACGACTGATGCCAGTGCCACCTGTGCTAGTGGCATGTAAAATGCATCATTCAAACATGGCCGATGCCAGTACCACCTGACTGGCTCCTGTGCCAGTGGCACGTAAAAAGTACCCTCTATACTCTTGGAGTGGTTGATGTTAGGAAGGGCATCCAGCTATTGAAACCTTGCCAAATCAGATTGGAGCTTGGTGCAGCCTCCCAGCTTGCTAGTACTCAGTCAAACCATCCATTCCATGCCTGCATGGAAAGCAGATGTTAAACAATGATGATGATGATGATGATGATGATGATGATACATGTGTGCGTGTGTATATATATATATATATATATATATAATTTATTATTATTATTATTATTATTATTATTATTAGCAATGGTATATATATTTCTTGGGCACAAATTTTAATTTGATTTTTGCTTAAAATGTCTTATTTAATTATCTACTTCTGTTATTATTCAGGTTCTTACCCAGCATGCAAGTTGATTGTTGAGTTAGCAGGTCAGAGTGTTGTCCATGACCAAGATAACTGCAAAAGGACAGCATTGCATTTGGCCACCCTCGGTGGACATGGCAATGTCTTGAATTTTCTCTTAGAAAATGGAGGTGAGTTAAATGATATCACTGGACATAGATCTTATGTGTGCATGTATGTATGTATGACAGGCTTCTTTTAGTTTTCATCTACTAAATCCACTGGTAGCTTGGTTGACTTAGGGCAATAGCAGAAGGTGTTATACAGTGAGACTGAATCCAGAACGTTAATTGGGAAGTAAACTTCTTGCCATATAACCGTGCCTATGCCACATCTCTAAATAAGGATTAAAAGTTTGAAATAATTTTAAATACAGGAACAAAGAAGATGATGCATAGAATGGGAATTTGTTTTTTTTTTTTTTTTTTTTTTTTTTTTTTTTGTTTTTTTGCTTATTACAAAGATCTTGAAATTTCTAGTTTTTGGTAATCATGTTCAGTGGCATTTCATTCCTGTTAGAAACTGTCAGTATAACATAACGTGAGATAAATAAATCAAACGAAAGTGAACATTTTATGAATTATAAATGGAAAATAATTACAGTCTGAAAGACATTCACAGAATGTGTGTCTTTGAAGGTTTCTTTTTTCCAAAAAACTGAAAACTTGAAATGTATTATTTCTGTTGCAGCCAACATTGAAGTTCGTGACCAGTTCCAGGCAACTGCATGGGATTACGCCAGTAACAAACAGCTGCACTATTGTCAGTTGATCATTAAGTCTCACATGCATCAGTCACTCCAGGTCGGACTCAGGGCATCCAACAGTAACAACTCGTGGCAGAAGAATCCAGGCAACCGCCTCAATGACCAGTTATTGACCATCAACGAACAGATGCATTGTAACACCAATAATAACAGCAACGTCAATACCATCACCACCACTGCCATTACTGCTACCACAACTTCCCCCATTGCAACCATAACTGCAGCTTCTATTGCTACTACTACTACTACCACTACCACCACCACCAACACCAATGTCGGCAATGTTATTAAAACTAATCACCAAAATATGATGAGACATGACTCTAGAAGAAGCACTGAGTGCAGTAGTGATGAGGGGGACATCAACAACAACAACAACAACAACCAACATGTTTTTGTCAACAACAACAACAATAACTACAGCAATACGATCAGAAGAGGCTTAAGAAACAGAAGTGCCTCCTTTCAACACAGAGGAGAAAGCAACGTACCATCAAAGGTGAGCCCCCCCCCCCAACCATTTACATTTCCCACTTGAGTCTTGAAGAGACACAGGATGTTCTTTTTTAATGTATTTCTTTTTTATACTTTGTTCACTTCTTTTTTTTTTGTGTGTGTGTGTGTGTGTGTGTGTGTGTGTGTGTGTTAGGAACTTTTGCCACAGTGGTCAGAGCCAGCTGGGATTTGTTGCAAAACCAATTGCCTTCCTACTTTGTATCTCATACTTGCACTAAACTTTATTCTTGACAAAGGCACTTTAACTTTGCTTGATTTTGGTCCATCCAGCTGTGGATAAGAACCATGGCGAGGTACAGGTCATTACAAGGTCACAGTATAATCAACAAATGTTTAGTTAGTTTTAACTCAGCTGTGTCTCACCCTCCCCTGCCGGTCCAGTCAGAAAAGAAATGGCAATATCAAAATATACAGAACATTTAGTTCCTTTCACTAGACATGATATATTTATCACCAGTTATTACTGTAGGTGTTGACTGATCAGAATGTGAGGCACTGGTTCATATTCCTCTATTGAAGCTACCTAAACTCTCCACTGATTTATTCAGAACTACTGCCTTGTAAATCTCAATTTCAGTTCAATTCAACTTCAAGTGTCTTGTGTTTTATGTGAGTACATTTGAAAGTATATGCTTCTATGAGGCATGGCCACCCCATCTGATTAGCTCTTCCTATTATGAGATGGACAGGTTATCAGTAGTCTTTTGCTTGCTTAACACTATGAAACTAAAACAAAGCAGTTATCCTTAAAGCTCATTAGGTTACATTCATAAATATTTTTCTTTTCATTTTTATCTCACATTCAGTAGTTATCTCTATTGTCTGAGAAATTCTATGAATGCTGCACTAACAGTTCCTATAAACTTATTACCTTTGTTTATTGATGTCATCATAAATTTTCATTCCTTTTGCGCATTTCATTTTAGCTTGAAAATGAAAGATCTTTGCAGTCTGTGATCTGTCCACCAAAGAAACCAAGAAACCAACACTTTTCAACAGCTGGCAACATTCAACAGTTCAATCCAAATGGTCCCATCTCACCTCCTTTGACCAACACTGGTAGTGCTTCAGATGAGGTACTTCTTAACAGATTTCCTTGTTTTTTTTTTGAATTGCATCAAATTGCTTTGAATGAGTATTCCAATAGGCATGCCTGTTGGGTTATGCAGCTTAGTTTCAAACCACAAAGC
>NC_069005.1:954153-957918 GCF_001194135.2 Octopus bimaculoides
GTTTGTGTGTGTGTGTGTGTGTGTGTTTGTGTGTGTGTGTGTTTGTGTGTTTTCCTTGCTACTGCTTGATCAGCAGTATTGGTTTCTTAATGTACCTACAACTTAGCAGTTCAGCAAAAGAGGCAGACAGAATAAGTATGAGACTTGAAAAATAAGTGCTGGAGTTGGATTTTTGACTAAAGCCTTCAAGTCAGTACCTCCAACATGGCCACAGTCAAATGATTGAAACAAGTAAAAGATGAAAACTCTCTGGAGCAGATGGATTCAGTCTTTGAAGCTCTGATATCATAATAAAGATGAAATTGGTGGATTATAAATAAAGATCTAATAAGCAACTCATCCAGTTTCCACAGCTGCTGGCAATCCACCGCCCCTTTATTTATTGCCTGTTATTAGCTTATCTATGGTAACTCTTCTATTCTTGTGTTCCTGGGATTAGAGTGAAAGCCTTGAGACTGATAAATAATGAAAAATTGGGTATATTTGGTGGATATTTAAGCAATGTGTTTGTGAATGGTTAATGGATTGGATGTGGTACTGAAGAAAGGTCAAGAACTCTTGAAATCTGCATATACACCCAGTACCTGTTTTTCTGTCTTTGATCACATTGTTTACATAGACATATTTGTATGTGAAATGTCGTAACAAATCAGCGCTGGCTCTAATTTCAATGGAAAATCTGCAGAGATAACTTTAAGAAGTCATTTTTGTTTCTAGTAAAGCCCGACAACACCATGAGATAAACTGGACCAAAAAGTCAGGATATTGATGTGCTTGGTTTGTTTTGTAGGTTGTCAGAGATGCAGAAACAGCAAGAAGATTAGCAATGTATCATAAAGATGAAACTATAGAAAATCAACAATCACTTGAAAATAAAGAACAACAACCAAACACACCAGATTCCCAAGGTGAAATTTTATTCTTCTCACACCTAATGATTTCTGTTTTTGTCTTCTTTCTAGCTCCTCCCGCCTGTTCTTATATAATGTAGCAGCAAGATAGCTAATGCCTGTTCCTCTATCATACTTCAGCCTCTTGAGACTGGACATAAAAGCCATCTCCCACTTTACTGTAATCCCCAATCAGTCAAAGAGTCTTTTCCTTTGACTTGTGAATTAATTGGCTTCTTCTCCTTGAAACTAGTATCATGGAAAGAGCACCCAGTACACTCTGTAAAGTGGTTGGCATTAAGAAGGCTACCCAGCCATAGAAACTATACCAAAACAAACATTGGAGCTCATTGGATCCTGACACACAGTCCAACTCGTGCCAGCATGGAATATGGACATTAAATGATGATGATGATGATGATGATGATGATAACAATGATGATTTTATTATGTGATGCCCTAAACTCCACTTTTACTCCTTTTAGGGATTATTATTTGATGTATTACTCTCTTTCTAAGACAACATGGTATAATTTGAAAAAGGGCTTGTTTGCTATTTCTAGCATGCCATAGGACCAGTTGGCAGTGCTTGCTTTTTGTCTCATTGATATATGGTTGCATGTTTAAACAGTAGAATAAACTATGGAAAGATATCATTATGGTGGTTTATAAACTAAGTCATAACAGAATTATATACAGGACCATATAACAGCTATAGTTGGTGGGGAGGGGGTCATCCCTGTTCCTGAATAACATCCATCTATATAAACTGCAATGGGGTACAGGTCTATCAGAAAAGCTTCTAATCTAGATATTGTGGTAAAGAAAGTCTCAGGTATTCTCCTTTAATTAAATAAGACCTGTATGGCCAGCTGCTACAGTTGATGTGGGGCCAGGAAAGGTTGTAAGTAGAATGTAAAGGAATAATATTTTACAGGGGGTTTATTTCAACCTTTTTTCATCTATAGTCTAAATGTTTGTCTGTTCTATCATGGTGGGGTGGGGGTTAATTATTATTGTAGATAAATATATCAAAAGAGCAGGTCAGGTGTCATAGAAAACAGCAGTTCAAAGCAGTTTGTATGTTATATAAACCAATGGCTCATGCGTTAGAATAGAACAGCAAGATGCATAAATATGTTTGTAGGTATTTGTTGGATATAAATATTCATGGATCAATGTTCAGTATGTGATTTTTGTGGAAAAAAATGTGTTATATCGGATATACGTGAATTGCAGTAGTTTCTCCTTTTAGAGTGGCACACACACACACACAAAATAAATAATAATAAATAATAATAATAAATAAAAAGGGAAGAAATAAACATAGTTATTACAAGCACTATCAGAAATAATTTACTGCTTTGAGTATTTGTTCAGCTAAGCATGCATTTTGTATTGGGACAAATAGAAAGAAATATCTTTTGAAATAGTAATTCTGTTGTTAGAATGGATGAAAAGATTGTGTTATGAAAAGCTGTAATGCCTTGTCATGTAAGCTACAATGGCTGGTAACAGCAGAATGCAACCAATGGATGTGAATTGGCCAAACTGTGACAGGAATTATGCATGATGCTTTGCAATATGTTTTGGCTCTTTGTGTTCTGGCAGCAAAGCCTGTGATGATACCAGTTTCAAGCGGTGTCAGCTTTAACCAGCAGCATATCTCTTGGATAAACATTGATGGTATGGAGATGGAACACATGCATGGGCCAGATTTGGTCAAAGGAATTTTGTGTCCCCACATTTTTGGGAAGATGTATGGTCAACTTTGACTGATGGAGCCTCCACCCACTTCCATCTAATAATACACAGTCTAATGATAAAGGATAAAAACACTGATCATCTTCTTCTTCTTCTTCTTCTTCTTCTTCTTCTTCTTCTTCTTCTTCTTCTTCTTCTTCTTCTGTTGCTGCTTTTCTTCCTCCCCCACCTTCTCTGCATCACATCACTCACGGATGTCAGCTCCAACTCAAGAGCACAGACTGTCTTTCATTGGAGTCTTCCTGGCTCCACTCTCAGACCAGCTGCATGGTCTGCCGGTCCACGTGCAGGATGTTTTCACGAGACAGAATTGGCTCACAAGGAGTTCCTCCATCTTTTGAAAGGTCTTATTTTTAGTTCTGCAGAGTGTCCACAACAACCTCCACACCTGGCAAGCCAGATGGTGGGGGTGAGGTGGGGAGAGTGAAGGACAGTTTAGTTACTGACCACCTGACCATGAAACAAGTAGTACTGGGAAACATGGCACCAGAAGCAGGATTTCCCTCATTTGACCTGAATCAAAATAAATAGGTCATATAATGGCCAGATGGATTTTAATTGCAGTTAACTCAGTCTCTTGTTGGGTCACAACCAGTCCTTTTGCTAATTCCAATTTTCTTTTCGTTCTTTTGCAGTCTTGTCAAACACTAATGAAGAACAGGGATCTGTAACTGAAGAATCAGATTTAGCCAGGAATGAAGATGTCAGCTCTGATTTGATGCCAACCCAGTGGCAATCGGAAACCTTAAAGACAACCGTGTCCCAGCCTTGCCCTCCACCTGGCTCTCCTACAAAGCAGAGATACATATCAGCCTCACTGCATGGCCAAGCAAGGAATACACTCTGGGTAAGTAAAATCAGTTGTATTGAGGGGTGGGGGAGTGATGGTGATAGTAGTGGTGCCGATGAGGGCAGTGATGGAGGGGAGGGGGAGGAGGAGGAGGAAGAGGCAGCGGCAGTGGTGGCAGCAGGCAGCTGGTTATGATGCTATTGCCATTGTGGCTGTGGTTGTTGTTTGTTGTTGCTCTTCTTCTTCTTCTTCTTCTTCTTCTTCTTCTTCTTCTTCTTCTACTTCTTCTTCTACTTCTTCTTCTTCTTCTTCTTCTTCTCC
>NC_069005.1:958382-962919 GCF_001194135.2 Octopus bimaculoides
ACTAAATTACTCTGTAAACTTAAACATTATTTCAGTCATGACTTGCTTCCCAGCCACATGGTTTAAGGTTCAGTTTCACTGTACAGCACCTTGGGTTCCTTCTAAGTGGATTTGGTAGACAGAAACTGAAAGGCGCCCATTATGTGTGTGTGTGTGTGTGTGTGTGTGTGTGTGTGTGTGTGTGTGTGTGCGTGTGCATTGCATGCATGTGCATGCATGTGTGTGTGTTTATATCTGTGTCTATCTCTAACAAAACCTGACAACCAGAGTTGGTTTGTTTACATCCATGTAACTTAGTTGTTTGGCAAAAGGAACCAATGGAATAAGTACCAGACTTTAAAAATAAAAACAAACATTGCGATCGATTTGTTTGGCAAAAAACCCTTCAAGACGGTGCTCCAGCTTGGCAGCAGTGCAATGGCTGAAACAAGCAAAAAGATAAAAGACTGTTGTGCTACCAACTAAAGTCATAACAGAGAATAGTTCACTCAGTCTCAGACCAACGGAAAGTACTTTTGGCTGCCTTGGCTAAAAGGGAAGGGAATCCAGCCCTCGAAACCATGCCAAAGCTGACGTAGAGCACAATGTAGCCTTGTGGCTCATTGGATCCTATCAAACCATCCAACCCATGCCAGCTTGGAAAACAGATGTTAAATGATGATGATGATGATGATGATGACGACAATGACGATGATGATGATGTTATAAGTCTCTTTTTCTCCTTTTCTCATAGATGTCAACTCAAACTTCTTTGAATCTGACTCTGAGTTCTTTCAGTCTCCATGTTGTCTTCCTGCAGATTGTCTTTTGTCTCTGGACTCATCTTGCTTTTATTTTCTGAAACCACTAAATTACCAATCTCTGCTGAGTGGCAAATTCTTCACCAAAGAAACACTTGACATTTACAATCATTTGCTTGATGCATTCCCTGATGAGAATAAAGTCTATCTGGTTGTGTGCTTGCTTGATTGGTAAATGATCACGTGACTGGCTGGCTGGCTGGCTGGCTGGTGGTAGGGGTCGTTTTCATCATAGAACTGCAGCTGTCTTCGTCTATCACCATTCTACATACCATACACACCTCCATGTACACCAAACAAGTGATTAATGGTGTCAACCCAGATTAATTAAGCCAAACCTAAGCACAATGAAATAATATCAACTCAGAAATTACAAACTTAATTTGATGCTCTCCACTTTCTCTTGCCATTTACTAGTGAAATTTCTATCAAATATTAACTATGTTCTCCTTTAAAATAGTTGCTTGGCAACCCATAGTTGTCAGTGAATGGCATGAGGGGGTGGTGGTGGCTGTAGGTTTGATATTAACACGTTTATTGCAAGGGAGGTAACTAGTGCCTTCTCAAATTTCTTTTTGTCGGGCGCCCCCTCCCTACCTCACTTCCTCCACCTCATTGTTAAACTTGCTAAAGCCACATAATTTAATTTTCATTTTAAATAAATTATTAGGCTTCTTATTGTCCAACCATTATTCAAGCTGGCTCTGAAAGCTTTTGCCATGTTATCTCACCATTCTGAGACCACTGACACCATGTTCGTTTTCGCATCTTGGTATCTTTCAGTGAATTTATTTGTTTCAGTTGTTTGGACTGCGACCATGCTGGGGCACCACCTTGAAAGGTTTTAGCCCAACAAATCACCCCCCAGTAATTATGCTTTGTTTCCTGTTAAGTTTGGTACTTTTTCTATCGGTTCTTTTTGCCAAATAATTTCTCTTTTTCTTAATTAATAGGCTAACAAAGATAATATGGTGAAAAATTATAATTTGACAAATGAAGCCCTCAATTATCCAAGTACAGTTCAACCTCCAATTTTAGATTCACAGAAATCTCCCCAGAATTCAGTATTGCATTCAAGATCTCTGTTCCATAGAAATCAGCAACCACCATCAGCAGCAGCACCACCACCACCACTACCACCACCACAAATGGCAATTCCATTCAACAGTGTCGCTGCTTCCTTTCCAACACCTCTAAGAAATCTGAATAAAGAATCTTCATTTAACAATCATTCCAATAAAATTAGAAGTGATGAGTTAGCTGATGATAGCTCATTGGGGCAATTGGTTCCTAGTGCTAAAATGGCACCAGTTAATGTACTGCACCAAAAGCCACCATTGAGGTCTGCTCTTGTAGCCAGAAACAGTATTCCTCAGGCTGGAATGAACTCAGAAAATAATTCCAACAACAACAACATCAACAAACCTTGGTCACCTAAGCATCCACCTCAAAGAAGTATAACGGCTTTAAACAACTCCAGGAAAACGATGGATCCCAAAGGATCACAGAATATCCATGGGGCTTCAATATCGTCCCTTTCAAAAGACTTCCTACAGTTGAATAGGTCAAATTCTTCAAATCTGACACAGAATACAGGTTGGTATATACAACTATCTTGTCAACATTTTCACATTCTTAACCCTTTCACAATGAAATTAAATGTCACGATTATTCCAGTAATGATGTTAAATGTCTACCAAAAATAGAAGAGATAGAGACACAAGAGTGGAAATTCAAGGGAAAGTGTTAGTCAATTACTTCAACCCCAGTATTTGGATGGTATTTTATTTTAACGACCCTGGAGAGACAGAGAGCAAAGTTGGCCTTGGCACGATTTGAACTCAGAACATCAAAAGCCAGAACAAACCACCACAAGGCATTTTGTCCACTACTCTATCAATTCTGCTAATCCACTGCCAGGGCTGGCCCTAGGGTTGCTGGTGCCCCAGCAACCTTACAAGTGTAATTTAAAAAAACTTTCACAAGGAGAAAACCTGAAAATGTAGACTAAAAAGTAGATGGTGCCCCGGGCGACTGCTCGAGTTGGTGGTACCTTGAGCCAGCCCTGTCCACTGCCCTTCTACAAAGAAAATGATATTCAATTGATATCACCTTTTATTCTATCATCATTTACTTGGTTTCAGATAGAATGGTCAAATAGGTAGGATGCTATTTTTTTTGGGGGGGGGGGTGAAATGAAACCAGTTTGTCTTTGATCTACTGCTCTCTCACTATCCCCTAAATAAAAAGTACCTGACCAGAGAGAAGATAAGTGAGAGAGAACACTTCTGTAGTTGCCATAGTAACAATGGGAAACCAGATTAACTGGGAGTTGTTTACATAATTTAAAGTTTGTTTAAACAATATCATACAACCAGTGAACAGGTATTAGTTTTCATTGTGACCATAAGCATAACTCCATCAGTCCACAATTTATACTTTAACAGCATGGAAAATAGACTTTAAATGTTGATGGTGTTTAAATGTTGATGAGGCTGTGAAAAAAAAAGAGAAAAAATAAATAAAATGCCTGGAGAGACAGAGTAGATGAGAGAGGAATTATTTCATTGTGTTCAAAATAATTAGTGGAGGGGAGAGTTTAAAATATTAATGAGATGCTGTAGATGTCTGAAGTACCAAGGGAAAACGTTGGGCTGTCTCTCTTTACATACAAGGAAATGGGAATCAAGTTTCTTCAGTTTATTATATTTCATAGTTTCTCAACAACATTCAAGCAATATTCTATTTATTATTATTATTATTATTATTATTATTATTATTATTATTATTATTATTATTATTATTATCACTTTACTTCACAGAACATTCAGTCTTGTTTGTTCTGGTAGCTTCTGTGAGAGCGGATAGCAGCCTGCTGCCAGAGGTCTCACAGGGTCTCTTTCCACACATTATAAGCTTCCATGCTTGGTTGTTCATTTCCATGGGAGACATTCAATATCCAAGGACCACTCTCAAAATCCTAGCTGTCCCCAACAGAACAGCTTTTACTACTACTACTACTATTATCATTATTAGCAGCATTTCAACCATCTTAATGTTCCGAGTTCAGATTCCGCTGAGGTCAACATTGCCTTTCATCCTTTGAGGATCGATAAAATAAATACCAGTGAAACACTGGGGTTGATGTAGTCAATTCACCCCTGATTACAAACTTGCTAGCCCTATGCCACAATCTCAAACCAATATGGCAGAATCATTAGCATGCTGGACAAAATGCTTAGCAGCATTTCTTCCAGCATTGCATTCTGAGTTCAAATTCTGCCAAGGTCACTTTGTCTTTCAATCTTTCGGGGTCGATAAAATAAGTACCAGTCAAAAACTGGGGTTGATGCGATCGATTATCCCTGTCCCCCAAGTTTCAGGCCATGTGCCTATTGTAGAAAGGGTTATTATTATCATTATTTGATGAAAACTCACAGCTTATTTTGGTGGGTACGATGGCAAGTGTCAGCTGTTCACAGCCGGCAGACTAAGGTGACACTTGTTTACTGGTCATGCTTCAAGAACCGTGAAGAATTCTTGCAGTTCCAAGCAATGCTGATTTTTGGTAGATGTTCTACCTTCACACTGCTACTTCCAAATGCACCAATTACTATTACTATTATTATTATTATTATTATCATTATCATTAGGTAGCAAGTGACACAAACATACACACCAGTACATTCATATCCATACGTGTGCGTGCGTGCGCGCGCGCGCGTGATAGAGAAAGC
>NC_069005.1:963169-964556 GCF_001194135.2 Octopus bimaculoides
AATACGCAAACGTGTGTGTATGTACGTTTGGTAGTACAAACATGTTAGATAGATAGATAGATAGATAGATAGATAGATAACTTGGAACTTTTGCCGATTAAAAAATAAAGTGTGTGTGTGTGTGTGTAAGAAGTACCGAATTTTATACTGTGTATCTTTTTGTTTGATTCAGCTGTCCATGACTGTTTACATTGTAGACTGATTACATTGTAGAGTTGTCTCCCTTCAACTGTACTTTCGACGAACTAAATATTTCGCTATTAATGGCAGACAAGAATCCTTCTTCACCCTTTGTGTACGGGTGAAGGACAGAATGCCAGACGAAAGGCCCTTATGTATTTAGTTACATCTTTTTAGGTTCTGAATTCAAATTCGTCTTGGATTTACATTGCTTTTCGCTCTTCTGCTGTCGGCAAAATAAAACAAACCGAGTATACCGATGGACTTAATCAACTGTTCCCCACTTCTTCTGCCAGTCTTACAAATCATTAACATTCTCAAACCACGACATCGATTCATAATTCCTTCTTTCTTTCTGTCTTCTACGTGTAACCACAGGAAACACAGACGGCTGCAGCCTGCCGAGTGCTCTTCTTCTCCCTTTGGCTAATGCTCCACCTCGATCACAAAGTCAAACACTACCAAAAAAGCAGTTGAGGCGGAAACAAGAACTACAGAAAGATGGTCAGCCCCAGGGCAGCTTATCAGAGGCAAAACTTTATCTCTCTGCAGATTCATTAATCGCCAGAGGCCAAAGGGTGATGGAGCCATTGTCGCGACCGAAATCACCTGGTTTGGGTCCAACTGCTACTTCTGGCCAGCTCGGGGGTTCGCCATTATTAGTAAACAGTCAGTCACAGTAAGTTGTTTCTTAGTTTTGTATCTTTTGTCTTTTACTTGTTTCGGTCATTGAACTGCAACCATACTGGAGCATCACCTTGAAAGGTTGTAGTCGAACACTTCCCCCACAGTATTTTTAAGTCTGGTACTTTGTTCCACTGATTGCAAAGGTATAGGGAAGTAATCAAACCAACACCAGTTGACAAGCAGTGTGTGTGTGGTGGAGGAGAATAAACACAAAGACACATACATGCATACATACATATGCATCATACATGCATGCATGCATACATACATATATACATAAATACACATACATATGCATACATACATGCATGCATATATACATATATAGTGCATACATACATACGTATGTGCGTACGGACGGACGTAGGTATGTACGTACGTACGTATGTACATACATACGTATGTTCGTACGTACGTACGAACGTATGTATGTACGTATGTACGCATGTACTTTCGTAAGTAGGTATGCACGAACGATCGTTGGAACGTACGTACGTATGAATAAAAGAACGAACGAAGG
>NC_069005.1:964566-965069 GCF_001194135.2 Octopus bimaculoides
GTACGTAAGTACGTACAAACGAACGATCGTACGTAGGTACGTACATACGAAACAACGAAGGAACTAAGGACCTAACGAACGATCTAACGAACGAATTTCGAATGTACGTACGTAAATGCGAACGAACGAACGTAAATAGGAGCGTACGATATAACGAACGTACGTACGAAGATCGAACGAACCAACGAACGTACGTACGAACGAACGATCGGAGGTACGAACGAACTAACGACCGAACGAAAGAACGAACGTACGTAATTAAGTACAAACGAACGATCGTACTTACATACGAACGAACGAAGGATCTAACGAACGAACGTCCGTACTTACATACGTACGAACGAACAAACGTACGTACGTACGTACGTACATACGTCGGATGGAACGAACGAACTAACGAAAAAACGAACAAACGAAAGAAATAGCGAATGAACTTACGTACGTACGAACGACCGAACGAACGAACAAACGACCGAACGAAGGTACGTAAGTATGAACGAACG
>NC_069005.1:965169-965843 GCF_001194135.2 Octopus bimaculoides
TACGTTCGTTTCTTCATTCGTTCCTTCTTTCGTGCATTCGTACGTACGAAGGCACGTTCGTTCGTTCCTTCTTTTATTCGTACGTACGTACGTACTTTCCAACGATCGTTCGTTCGTTCATGCGTACTTACTTACGAACTTACATACGTACGTACGTTCGTTCGTTCTTTCGTGGATTCGTACGTACGTACGTTCGTTCGTTAGTTCGTTAGTTCGTTCGTTCGTTCGTACGTACGTACCGTCGTTCGTTCGATCTTTCGTTCTTTCGTTCGTACGTACTTACGTACGTTTCTTCGTTCATTCAGTCGTGGTTTCGTTCATTACGTACGTTCGTTCGCTCGTTCGTTCGATCGATCGTACATACGTAATTCCGTACGTACGTTCTTTCTTTCATTCGTTCGTTCGTTCGTACGTACGAACATACGTTCAGTTGTTCGTTCGTTCTTTCGGTCGTTCGTACGTACGTATGTAAGTATGTTCGTTCTTTCGTTCATACTTAACTACATAGGTACATACGTACGTATATACGTTCGTTCGTTTGGACGTACTTACTAGCGTACGTTCGGTCGTTCGCTCAGTCGTTCGTACGTTCGTGTGTACGTACGTTCATTCTTTCGTTCGTATATACGTTCGTTCGTGCATTCGTACGTACGTACATACGTTCGTACGTTCGT
>NC_069005.1:965853-966193 GCF_001194135.2 Octopus bimaculoides
TTCGTGCATTCGTACGTACGTACATACGTTCGTACGTTCGTACATACGTACGTATGTACGTAGGTTCATTCGTTAGTTCGTTCGTCCTTAAGTACGTTCGAACGTACGTTCGTTCTTTCGTTCGTTCGTTCGTTCGTTCGTGGTTTCGTTCATTCGTACGTACGTTCGTTCTTTCGTTCGTACGTATGTTCGTTCGTTCGTTCGTTCGGTCGGTCATTCGTACGTACGTATGTACGTATGTTCTTTCGTTCGTTCATTCGTTCGTTCGTCCGTTCGTCCGTTCGTATGTACGTGCGAACGCGCGTACGTTCGTTCGTTCCTTCTTTCTTTCATTCGTATG
>NC_069005.1:967689-968048 GCF_001194135.2 Octopus bimaculoides
GTTCGTTATTTCGTGCGTTCCTACTTCCGTTCGTTCGTTCCTACTTCCGTTCGTTCGTTCGTTCTCATTTACGTACGTACATTCGAACTTCGTTCGCATTTACGTACGAACATTCGAACTTCGTTCGTGAGATCGTTCTTTCGTTCGGTCTTTCGTTCATACTTACGTACCTTCGTTTGTTCGTTCGTTCGTACGAACTTGCGTTCGTTCTTTCGATCTTTCGTTCGGTCATTCGTTCGTTCGTTCGTCCGTTCGTACGTACGTGCGTTCGTTCGATCGTTCGTTCCTTCTTTCGTGCATTCGTACGTACGTACGATCGTTCGTTCGTACGTACGTACTTACGTACGTTCGTTCCTTCG
>NC_069005.1:968662-970386 GCF_001194135.2 Octopus bimaculoides
AACGAACGTACTTAAGTACCTACGAAGATCGAACGTACGTACGTACGAACGAACGATCGTAGGTACGAACGATCGAAGGAACGAACGAAAGAAAGAACGTACGTAATTAAGTACGAACGAACGATCGTACTTACATACGAACGAAGGATATAACGAACGAACGTCCGTACGTACGTACATACGTACGAACAAAGAAACGAACGAACGTACGTACGTACGAACAAACAAACGAACGTAGGAACGCAAGTTCGTACGAACGAACGAACAAACGAGCGAACGAAGGTACGTAAGCACGAACGAACGAACGACCGAACGAAGGTACGTACGCACGAACGACCGAACGAAGGTACGTAAGCACGAACGAACGAACTAACGAACAAACGAACGTAAGTACGTACGTAAGAACAAACGAACGAACGAAAGAACGAACGCACGTGCGTACATACGTACGAACGAAAGAACGAACGTATGTACGTACGAACGAACGATCGAATGAAAGAACGTACGTACGAACGAATGCACGAACCCACGAAAGAACGAACGTACGTACATACGAATGAAAGAACGAAGGAACGAACGAACGTACGCACGTTCGCACGTACATACGAACGAACGAACGAACGATCGAAGGAACGAACATGCGTGAGTACGTACGTACGAATGCACGAAAGAAGGAAGGAACGATCGAACGAACGAACGAAAGAACGTACGTACATACGTACGTAGGAATGACCGACCGAACGAACGAATGAACGAACGAACGAACGTACGTACGCACGAACGAACATACGTACGAACGAAAGAACGAACGTACGTACGAATGAACGAAACCACGAACGAACGAAAGAACGAACGTACGTTCGTACGTACTTAAGAACGAACGAACTAACGATTGAACCTACGTACATACGTAAGTATGTACGAATGAACGAACGTATGTACGTACGTACGAATGCACGAACGAACGTATATACGAAGGAAAGAATGAACGTACGTACACACGAACGACCGAACGTACGTTAGTAAGTACGTCCAAACGAACGAACGTATATACGTACGTATGTACGTATGTAGTTAAGTATGAACGAAAGAACGAACATACTTACATACGTACGTACGAACGACCGAAGGAACGAACGAACAACTAAACGTATGTTCGTACGTACGAACCAACGAACGAATGAAGGAAAGAACGTACGTACGGAATTACGTATGTACGATCGATCGAACGAACGAACGAACGAACGAACGAACGAACGTACGTACGTAATGAACGAAACCACGACCGAATGAACGAACAAACGTACGTAAGTACGTACGAACGAAAGATCGAACGAAGGTACGTAAGTACGAACGAACAAACGAACTAACGAACTAACGAATGAACGTACGTACGTACGTACGAATCCACGAAAGAACGAACGAACGTACGTTCGTATGTAAGTTCGTAAGTAGGTACGAACGAACGATCGTTGGAAAGTACGTACGTACGTACGAATAAAAGAACGAACGCAAGTTCGTACGAACGAACGAACAAACGACCGAACGAAGGTACGTAAGTATGAACGATCGAACGAACGACCGAACGTACGTTCGTACGTACGAACAAATGAACGAACGAACGATCGAACGAACAAATGCAAGATCGAACGTAAGAACGCACTTTCGTACGAACGAAGGTACGTAAGTACGAACGAACAAACGAACTAACGAACTAACGAATG
>NC_069005.1:970506-973257 GCF_001194135.2 Octopus bimaculoides
AAACGAACTAACGAACTAACGAATGAACGTACGTACGTACGTACGAATCCACGAAAGAACGAACGAACGTACGTACGAATGTAGTTAATTTAGAACGAACGTACGTACGTACGAATGAACGAAGCCATTAACGAACGAAAGAAGGAACCTACGTACATACGTACGTATGTACGAGTGAACGAACTAACGAACGAACGTACGTAGGTACGTACGTACGAATGCACGAAAGAACGAACGAACGATCGACGGTCGAACGTACGTACGCACGTACTTAAGTACGTACGTCCAAACGAACGAACGTATATACGTACGTATGTACGAACGAACGAAAGAACGAACGTACGTACATACGTACGTAAGAACGACGGAGCGAACGAACGAACGAACGAACGAATGTATATACGTACGTATGTACGAAAGAATGAACGAACGAAAGAACGAACGTACGTACATAAGAACGAACGATCGTTCGTACGAAAGAACGAACGTACGTACATAAGAACGAACGAATGTTCGTACGTAAATGCGAACGAAGTTCGAATGTACGTACGTAAATGCGAACGAACGAACGAACGGAAGTAGGAACGCACGAAATAACGAACGTACGTAAGTACGTACGAAGATCGAACGTACGTACGTACGAACGAACGATCGTAGGTACGAACGAACCAACGCCCGAACGATCGAAGGAACGAACGAACGTCCGTACGTACATACGTACGAACGAAGAAACGAACGAACGTACGTACGTACGAACAAACAAACGAACGTAGGAAGGCAAGTTCGTACGAACGAACGAAGAAAACGAGCGAACGAAGGTACGTAAGCACAAACGAACGAAAGAACTTACGTACGTAATTACTTATGTACGATCGAACGAACGATCGATCGAACGGAAGTAGGAATGCACGAAATAACGAACGAACGAAAGAAAGAACGTACGTAATTAAGTACGAACGAACGTACGCACGTTCGCACGTACATACGTACGGACGAAAGAACGAAAGAACGTACGTACATACGTACGTACGAATGACCGACCGAACGAACGAACGAACGAACGAACGTATGTACGCACGAACGAACATACGTACGAACGAAAGAACGAACGTACGTACGAATGAACAAACCCACGAACGAAAGAACGAACGTACTAACGAATGAACCTACGTACATACGTAAGTATGTACGAACGAACGAACAACTGAACGTATGTTCGTACGTACGAACGAACGAACGAATGAAGGAAAGAACGTACGTACGAAACCACGACCGAATGAACGAATAAACGTACGTAAGTACGTACGAACGAAAGATCGAACGAACGAAGGTACGTAAGTACGAACGAACGAACGAACTAACGAATGAACGTACGTACGAATCCACGAAAGAACGAACGAACGTACGTACGTATGTAAGTGCGTAAGTAGGTACGCATGAACGAACGAACGATCGTTGGAAAGTACGTACGTACGTACGAATAAAAGAAGGAACGAACGAACTAGCGAACGAACGTGCGTTCGTACGTACGAATGCACGAAAGAAGGAACGAATGAAGAAACGAACGTACGCACGTACAAACGTAAGAAGGAACGAACGAACGTACGTACGTACGAACGAAAGTTCGAAGTTACTTACGTAAACGCGAACGAATGAACGTGCGTAGGAACGTACGAAATAACGAACGTACGTAAGTACGTATAAAAGATCGAACGAACGAACGATCGAAGGAACGGACGTACATACGAACGAACGAAGTTCGAACGACCGGAAGTAGGAACGCACGAAATAACGAACGTACGTAAGTACGTACGTACGTACGAACAAACAAACGAACGTAGGAACGCAAGTTCGTACGAACGAACGAACAAACGAGCGAACGAAGGTACGTAAGCACGAACGAACGAAAGAACTTACGTACGTAATTACATATGTACGATCGAACGAACGAACGACCGAACGAAGGTACGTAAGCACGAACGAACGAACGAACGAACGTAAGTACGTACGTAAGAACAAACGAACGCACGTGCGTACATACGTACGTACGAAAGGACGATCGAAGGAACGAACGAACAAAAGAACGTACGTACGAACGAAAGAACGAACGTATGTACGTACGAACGAACGATCGAACGAAAGAACGTACGTACGAACTTACGTACGTACGAACGAACGAACGAACGAAAGAACGAACGTACGTACATACGAATGAAAGAACGAAGGAATGAACGAACGTACGCACGTTCGCACGTACATACGAACGGACGAACGAACGAATGAACGAACGAAAGAACGTACGTACATACGTACGTACGAATGACCGACGGAACGAACGGACGAACGAACGAACGTACGTACGTAATGAACGAAACCACGACCGAATGAACGAACAAACGTACGTAAGTACGTACGAACGAAAGAACGAAAGATCGAACGAACGAAGGTACGTAAGTACGAACGAACGAACGAACTAACGAACGAACGTACGTACGTACGTACGAATCCACGAAAGAACGAACGAACGTACGTACTATGTAAGTTCGTAAGTAGGTACGCATGAACAAACGAACGATCGTTGGAAAGTACGTACGTACAAATAAAAGAAGGAACGAACGAACGTGCGTTCGTACGTACGAATGCACGAAAGAAGGAACGAATGAAGAAACGAACGTACGCACGTAAAAACGTAAGAAGGAACGAACGAACGTACGTACGTACGAACAAAAGTTCGAAGTTACTCACGTAAAC
>NC_069005.1:973267-973839 GCF_001194135.2 Octopus bimaculoides
AAGAAGGAACGAACGAACGTACGTACGTACGAACAAAAGTTCGAAGTTACTCACGTAAACGCGAACGAATGAACGTGCGTAGGAACGTACGAAATAACGAACGTACGTAAGTACGTACGAAAGATCGAACGAACGAACGTTCGAAGGGACGGACGGACATACGAACGAACGATCACACGTAGGTACGTACATACGAATGAACGAACGAACGAACGAACGACCGAACGAACGAACGTTCTCACGAACGAAGTTCGAATGTTCGTACGTAAATGCGACCGAAATTCGAATGTACGTACGTAAATGCGAACGAACGAACGAACGGAAGTAGGAACGCACGAAATAACGAACGTACGTAAGCACGTACGAAGATCGAACGTACGTACGTACGAACGAACGATCGTAGGTACGAACGAACCAACGCCCGAACGATCGAAGGAACAAACGAAAGAAAGTACGTACGTAATTAAGTACGAACGAACGATCGTACTTACATACGAACGAAGGATTTAACGAACGAACGTCCGTACGTACATATGTACGAACGAAGAAACGAACGAACGTACGTACGTACG
>NC_069005.1:976042-976622 GCF_001194135.2 Octopus bimaculoides
ACGTAAGCACGAACGAACGAACTAACGAATGAACGAACGTAAGTACGTACGTAAGAACAAACGAACGAACGAAAGAACGAACGCACGTGCGTACATTCGTACGTACGAAAGGACGATCGAAGGAAGGAACGAACAAAAGAACGTACGTACGAACGAAAGAACGAACGTATGTACGTACGAACGAACGATCGAACGAAAGAACGTACGTACGAACGTACGTACGTACGAACGAATGAACGAACCCACGAACGAACGAAAGAACGAACGTACGTACATACGAATGAAAGAACGAAGGAACGAACGAACGTACGCTCGTTCGCGCGTACATACGAACGGACGAACGAACGAATGAACGAACGAAAGAACGTACGTACATACGTACGTACGAATGACCGACCGAACGAACGAACGTACGTACGCACGAACGAACATACGTACGAACGAAAGAACGAACGTACGTACGAATGAACGAACCCACGAACGAACGAAAGAACGAACGTACGTTCGTACGTACTTAAGAACGAACGAACTAACGAATGAACCTACGTACATACGTACGTATGTACGAACGAACGAACGA
>NC_069005.1:978075-978814 GCF_001194135.2 Octopus bimaculoides
GCGTACATACGAACGGACGAACGAACGAATGAACGAACGAAAGAACGTACGTACATACGTACGTACGAATGACCGACCGAACGAACGAACGTACGTACGCACGAACGAACATACGTACGAACGAAAGAACGAACGTACGTACGAATGAACGAACCCACGAACGAACGAAAGAACGAACGTACGTTCGTACGTACTTAAGAACGAACGAACTAACGAATGAACCTACGTACATACGTACGTATGTACGAACGAACGAACGAACAACTGAACGTATGTTCGTACGTACAAACGAACGAACGAATGAAAGAAAGAACGTACGTCCGGAATTACGTATGTACGATCGATCGAACGAACGAACGAACGAACGTACGTACGTAATGAACGAAACCCCGACCGAATGAACGAACAAACGTACGTAAGTACGTACGAACGAAAGAACGAAAGATCGAACGAACGAAGGTACGTAAGTACGAACGAACGAACGAACTAACGAATGAACGTACGTACGTACGAATCCACGAAAGAACGAACGAACGTACGTACGTATGTAAGTTCGTAAGTAGGTACGCATGAACGAACGAACGATCGTTGGAAAGTACGTACGTACGTACGAATAAAAGAAGGAACGAACGTGCGTTCGTACGTACGAATGCACGAAAGAAGGAACGAATGAAGAAACGAACGTACACACGTACAAACGTAAGAAGGAACGAACGAACGTACGTACGTACGAACGAAA
>NC_069005.1:978824-983051 GCF_001194135.2 Octopus bimaculoides
GTAGGAACGTACGAAATAACGAACGTACGTAAGTACGTACGAAAGATCGAACGAACGAACGATCGAAGGAACGGACGTACATAGGAACGAACGATCGCACGTAGGTACGTACATACGAACGAACAAACGAACGAAGGACCGAACGAACGAACGATCTCACGAACGAAGTTCGAATGTTCGTACGTAAATGCGAACGAACGAACGAACGGAAGTAGGAACGCACGAAATAACGAACGTACGTAAGTTCGTACGAAGATCGTAGGTACGAACGAACCAACGCCCGAACGATCGAAGGAACGAACGAAAGAAAGAACGTACGTAATTAAGTACGAACGAACGATCGTACTTACATACGAACGAAGGATATAACGAACGAACGTCCGTACGTACGAACGAAGAAACGAACGAACGTACGTACGTACGAAGAAAGAAACGAACGTAGGAACGCAAGTTCGTACGAACGAACGAACAAACGAGCGAACGAAGGTACGTAAGCACGAACGAACGAAGGTACGTAAGCACGAACGAACGAAAGAACTTACGTACGTAATTACTTATGTACGATCGAACGAACGAATGAACGCAAGATCGAATGTAGGAACGCACGTTCGTACGAACGAACGAACGAACGAAGGTACGTAAGCACGAAGGAACGAACTAATGAACGAACGAACGTAAGTACGTACGTAAGAACAAACGAACGAACGAAAGAACGAACGCACGTGCGTACATACGTACGTACGAAAGGACGATCGAAGGAACGAACGAACAAAAGAACGTACGTACGAACGAATGTACGTACGAACGAATGAACGAACGAAAGAACGAACGTATGTACATACGTACGTATGTACGAACGAACGTACGTACGTACGTACGAATGCACGAAAGAAGGAACGAACGATCGAACGTACGCACAAACGGACGAACGAACGAACGAACGAACGAAAGAACGAACGAACGTACGTACATAGGTACGTACGACTGACCGACCGAACGAACGAGCGTACGTACGAATGTAGGTAATTTAGAACGAACGTAAGTACGCACGAACGAACGTACGTAAGTACGTACGAATGAACGAAGCTATTAACGAACGAAAGAACGAAAGAACGTACGTAGGTACGTACGTACGAATGCACGAAAAAGGAACGAACGATCGACGGTCGAATGTACGTACGTACGTACGCACGTACGTAAGTACGTACGTACGCACGTACGTCCAAACGTACGAACGTATATACGTACGTATGTACGAATGAACGAACGAAATAACGTACGTACATACCTACATACATGCATGCATGCATACACATACATACATACACACATCCATACATACACACATCCATACATTTCAGAAATATTAACAGAGTTATCAGGGATTAAATATTCTTGACATCAGCTTCTTTTCTGTCTTTAGTCCAAGACCTGACCATTCTGAGAACTACAATCCACAGCAGGCAGTTGTGAACAGTGATGCATATTCACGGTTTGGTCCCACTTCTCAAAGAGGAGAAAGGATACTTCAATCAGCAGACAATAAATTTCCGGACACGAAGTTTGTCAGAGAGAAGCATCTCCAGAAACTCCCAGCTCCTTCTGTCCCTACAACTGGGAAAAGAGTTGCTCCAGCTGGCAGTAAACACGGGATAAATTTCTCAAACTCATTAGTGTCAACATCTGCGCAACCAGCACAGAGTGGTATGGACGAGGGGAGCACAGCGAAGCCATCACTAAACCAGCCCCAAGAAAAAAAGGTGAAATGGTTGTCTTCGTGTCCAAACAGTTGTGCTCCAGCTAAGAAACAACAAAAGCTTGCATCACCACTCGCTTTCAACCATGTAAGTATTTAATATTCTTTACAATTAGCCAGGCTCTGAAATGACCAGAATTGCTGGGAGATGGACTAAACACCCTATGGTATTTAATTTCGTCTGTCAGGGTTTTTTTTTTAGTGGAATTCATGCCAGAATCAACTCATCCAGAGTTAATTATTAAATAATTAGACATGTGCCTTGATAAAGTAAATTTACTTGGGTTACTGAGTACTGAAAACTTCAGATTTATTTCTTTCAGTTTTGTTTATTTGCTTATTCAGATTTCACTGGTTTTTTTTTATCATTGTTAATGCTGAGGTTATTGACATTGTTGTGATTGCAACTCACAACCAGTTTATCATAGTATTACATTTTTATATATATATATATATATATATATATATATATATATATATATATATATATATATATATATATATATGAAGTTAATTTTTAAATTCGAGAAAAAGACTAAAACACACTGTACAGATGCATCTATAGTCCCCCCACGACCCTTTGAATCTCCTTTTGTTCTTGTGCCTGTATAAAATTTTCTACTGAACTCCCACCAACCCAGGGGTGGTACCACCCAATATGAGAAGTACTCACCTGCATCAATATTATATTACCATCTACATCGATATTTATATTACTTGGAGTGGATGCATTCTTGTTAAATCTATTACAAACCATTTTCTCCACAGATCAATAGAACCATTCATCCATTGATAAGTATATTTAACGATAAAATCTCCATCAATGTAGCCTATTAATTATGTTAATGACTAAACTATTAAACATACATTTATGCTTCCCTTTTAACATTCACTGTTTCTTTGTGTTTTTATTCTTCTTGTAATTCTCAGGGAGAGCCTGAAATCATAGAAAGCAAGCCCCCACTTTCACAACCTCGAAGAACATTTCGAAAATAGCAAGGGAAATTGTCCAGACGAAGAGTATGCAGGCAGGAATGAAGTAAAAATTATTGCATACATCTTTATTTTATGTCTATAGTTCTGAGATGAATCGTTACGAATACAATTAAGATGGATTGACTCCTTTCCAGAGTGTATATTTAAAATATTTACATTTAATATATAATATTAATAATATTGATATTCATTCATGAGCCATCAAGCAGGCAAGAATCATTAACGTGCCAGGCAAAATGCTTCGTGGCGTTTCATCTGACTTCAAGTCCTGAGTTCAAATGCTGCCGGGGTTGACTTTGCCTTTCATCCTTTTGTGGTTGATAAAATAAGTACCAGTTATGCACTGGTGTCAATGTAATTGACTTACTCCTTTCCTGCAAAATTGCTGGCCTTATGGCAAAATTTGAAATGAATATTTACATTTATATTGATATTTATATCAATATTAAAATTTAATATAAAAATATTTGCCGTTACTCTGCACTTTTGATCACTTTAATCCCTAATTGTCATTAGATGTGTTATTCCGGGATGTCTACACCAAGTCCAGTTCTGGATAGAAGTCATCCAGGAATAAGAACACCTATGGTTGACTGCAGTGTGATGTAAACATTGCAAGCAATTAAGCACAGTGATAATTTTATAAGTTAAAACATATACATATACATACACTCTTTTACTTGTTTCAGTCATTTGACTGCGGCCATGCTGCAGCACCACCTTTAGTCGAGCAAATCGACCCCAGGACTTATTCTTTATAAGCCTAGTACTTATTCTATCGGTCTTTTGCTGAACCGCTAAGTTACGGGGACGTAAACACACCAGCATTGGTTGTCAAGCGATGGTGGGGGAACAAACACAGATACACCAACACATGCATATATACATATATATATATATACACACACACATACATTTAACTAATTATAAACTGTTCAATTATGCACAAACATCTAAGTTAAACTGTATATATTGTCTTTAAGATATATTAAGTGTACATACTAAATATACACATGATAAACATATACATAAGTACTCATGCATAGCTAAAATGACATGCACAGAAATACAGACGCTGTACAACTAAACATGCTGTCTACAGCTGTCCAACAAACTTATTATACATGTATATATATATATGTGTGTGTATATATATATATATATATATATTTGTTGTTTTTTAAAAATATGGTTCACATATGGTAGAATCTGAAATTTTGATTAGAATTCAGCTGAAGCTCACTATTTCATGAGTGTTAGTGCCACAAATTTGTTACCAAAATCTGATAATAAAAACAGAAAGGTAATTCAGATTTTTTTCCCAGGTGTTATTTAATAAAACTGCACTCCACAACCATTTCTGTTTATTGAGTCATTTAACATTGTCACTGATTTCGCACCAAACCCATTTGGTGGTATTGGAGGCTTTGGCTCCATGAAAATTTACTTTTATTCTACATATTCTGTGTGTGTGT
>NC_069005.1:983686-995235 GCF_001194135.2 Octopus bimaculoides
AAATATCCATTTTCTTGACTCCACCATAACCCCTCCTAAACACACCCCCCCGCCCAAATTTTGTATATTCGGAATTGACATGATGTAACACATATTTGTAGACAATTTCCTTAAACATCATTCATTTTTCTGAAAGTTATTTATCATCATCCAAAATCGGGGCCGCAGAAATCTGTTGTTATTCTGATTCATTAAATACGTAAAATGAGTAGAACAAGTAAAAAAAAAAAAGGTTTACACGTATTTTTTTTGTTTTTTTCATATTCGTTTCCTATACATTTTTCCTTTACTTCCGTTGCACTATTTATTTTTTTTCGTTTCCGGGTAAAATTGTAAACATTAACCAAATTTTGAAAAACAAAAATTAAACATCACAAGGGGGCATCACGGTTGCCAACCGATTTTGGGGAACCACAGCTAAGCAAGTTGTCCAGCATTACTGACAATTCTGCCTTTATTGCCAGTCTGCCACACTGTCTCATAATATTGGTTTCAAATTTTGACACAAGGCCAGCAATTTCGGAGGCGGGCATAAGTCGATTACATTGACGCCTCCAGAACTCAACTGGTTCTTATTTTGACTCCCAAAAGATGACCTCAATGGAATTTGAACTCAGAACATAAAGACTGAGAGAAAATGCCAAACTAATCTTAAAAAGAAACATAATTAGCAAATGTAAGAGAAAAACAATTGGTCGGAAACAAAAATAAAAAGACAAAGTTTTATTATTTTTTTTATGTGTTGTTGATATTATTTTCAGTTTTAATGTCACAAATGTTTCCTGGAAGTCTGTTATTTCTTCTCAAAGTTCTGTTGCTGTTTTTTGTTTATTTTGTTCTTAAAGCTTTTTATTATTAGTTCAAGAATCACTGAAATTATTTCGTTTTTTTTTTATTTTGTTTTTCAAAAGAGATTATTAAAGTCAATTTCGGCTTTTGTTTCTCTGGAATATATTCACCATTCCTTTCTTGAAATAGAATTCAGCAGGCACAACACTTTTTTTTCTTTTTTTGTTTTAATTAATAATAATAAATTCTTTTGATGATGATTACGATGATGATGATGATGATGACGGAAGTGGTAGTGATAACAATGATGGCAGTGATGACGATGATGATGATGATTTCTTGATAAGATATGTGGCCTTAGGAAAGAGGTGATGAGGAGTTGTGGTCTTCAAGCCTTTTCCAATAGATATTACTAGATGATGGAAGAAGTTTCATTTGCTATTATCAATAATAATAATAATAATAATAATAATAATAATAATTTCTTCTATAGGCACAAGGCCTGAAATTTGGTGGGTAAGGGGCAAGTCGATCATATCAACCCCAGTGCTTGACTGGTACTTGTTGACCCCGAAAGGATGAAAGGCAAAGTTGACCCCAGCAGAATTTGAACTCAAAACATAAAGACGGGTGAAATGCCACTAAGCATTTCAGTGTGCTAACGATTCTGCCAGCTCACCCGCCTTTTCAATAATAATAATAATAACAACAAGTTTCTGGTTTGGGCATGTGGCCACTACTTTCAATGGTAGTGGGATCGGTTGATATTATAAACCCCAGTACTTGACTGGTACTTTATTTTATCAACCCTGAAAGGGTGAGAAGCAAAGTGGACCTTGGTGAGATTTGAACTCAGAATGTAAAAAGATGGAACAAATACCACAAGGTATTATTATTATTAAGTAGCAGCCTGAAGATGAGATGGTAGACTAGTCATAATAATGATGGTTTCATACAACATGGCAAAAGGCCTCAGATTTGTAACGGGGAGTGGAGAGTAAAGAGGATATTGTGATCTTTCCCAAGAATATGTGATACATCAGTGAAATGGCTTCAGCTGGGAATTGAACCTGCTTCATGGATTCAGTTTATCAATTGCGTATTTGTACTCTTCTGTACTTTACAACAGCTGTTATTATTAATAATAATAATAGTAGTCCTTTCTACTATGGGCACAAGGCCTGGAATTTTGCAGGAAGGGAGTCAGTCAATTACATTGACCCCAGTGCTCAACCCCAAAAGAATGAAAGACAAAGTCGACTTCAGCAGAATTTGAACTCAGAATGTAAAGAGCTGGAAGAAATGCTGCTAAGCGTTTGGTCTGCTGCACCAACTGTTCTGCCAACTTGCAGCCACAACGCTAACAATTGTTATTACCATTATCGTTATTATTATTATTATTTCTCCAATTGGCAGTAAGCCAGCAATTTGCAAGGGAGGAAGTCTCGCTGACAGAATTGATTCCTGTATTTAACAGTTATTTATTTTATTGATTGGGAAGGATGGAAGGCGAAAGCGAAAACAAGGAAAGGAAAGGAAAACATCAACAACGGCAGTATTTTGGACTCCGACTGAAGATGGAGGGTGGGAGTGGTTAGCGTGGAGAGGAGTGGGTTGCTCTACTGTTCCTGGCACTCTACCACCACCACCACGATGATGATGATGATTTCATTCAAGTAATCAGAATAATGATGATAATAATAATAATAATAATAATTTCTAATAGAGGCACATTCCCACAAATATTTTGTATATATTTTGAAGGAAAGTAGTGGGGAGGAACAGTCAAGTGAACGGACATTGCTATGTTACTGGTACTTGTTTTTGTATAACCGACTCCCACTTGACCCGACCCCACAATGGAGCAAAGCCAAATGTTGCTCTGAATGGGATTTCGCCTCAGAACGTCTCAGAGCGGAAGAGAGAGAGAGAGAGAGACAGTTGTTTGGACAGCACTGTCTGGGCCCTGTCACTACCTTCAATAGATATATCGCATATTTATACAAAGTCATGCACCTTGGCACAAGGTCATACACATTTGTATAGGGTTATATATTGGTACAAAATCCCACATTGAAACAAGTTCATACATGTGTATGAAATCATAGAATGTGTGGGGTCCTACAAGTGTACAAAGTCATAGAATGTGTGAGGTCCTACATGTGTACAAAGTCATAGAATGTGTGGGGTCCTACATGTGTACAAAGTCATACGAGACCAAACATTTGTTCAAGATTGCACATTGATAATCAACTGCATCATCTTCAGTATTGCTGCCCCATGATGGATGAAAGGGAAAAAAAGTCAGCAGCCCTAAAAGAGTTGAAAATGAAAAACTGGGACATGTAGCCCCACAGTCTACTCTTTTAGTCCCTCTCCCAGCTTCTACCTGGAATATTGATAATAATAATAGTTTCAAATTTTGGCAAAAGGCCAGCAAGTTTGGCAAAGTCAATTAAATCGACCCCCAGCATTCAACTGGGACTTAATTTATTGACCTTGAAAGGATGAAAGGCAAAGTTGACCTCAGCAGTATTTGAACTCAGAACATAAAGACAGATAAAATTTTACCAAGCATTTTCCCAGCATGCTAAGGATTCTGCCATCTCACCACCTTATTAATAATGATAATAATAATAATAACGATGATTCTAGCAAAAGCACAGAGGGCCAAAAGTTAGGACAAGGAACAGTCGTTTATATTGACCCTGGTCCTTGACTGCTACTTTATCTTATCAACCTCAGAAGGATGAAAAACAAAGTTGGCCTAGGCAGGATTTGAACTCAAAATCTAAAGAGTTCTAACTTGAAAACCACAAAGAATTTTAACCAAGGTTGTCATTCTTCCATTCTATCAATAATAATAATAATAATAATAATAATAATCCTTTCAACTGAAGGGACAAGGCCTGAAATTTGGTGGGGAGGGGACTAGTCGATTACATCAACCCCAGTGTTCCACTTATTTTATTGACCCCCGAAGGGATGAAAGGCAAAGTCGACCTCGGTGGAATTTGAACTCAGAACATAGCAAGAGGTGAAATACCACTAAGCATTTCGTCCAGCAAGCAAATGATTCTGCCAGCTCACCACCTTAATTATGATGATGATGATGATGATGATGATTTCAAATTTTGGCACAAGGCCAGCAATTTCAGGGGAGGGGGTATGTCAATTACATTGACCCCAAAAAATGAAAGGCAAAGTTAACACCAGAATGTAAGGACGGCCGAAATGCTGCTAAGCATTTTGCCTGGCATGTTAATGGCTCTGCCAGCTCACGGCCTTATAATAATAATAATAATAATAATAATAATAATAATAATAATAATAATAATAATAATTGTTGTTGTTGTTTCAAATTTTTAACAGAAAGCCAGCAGTTTTGCGTGGGTGGGGGGCAAGTTGATTACATCAATGCCAGCACCTGACTGGTACTTTATTCTATCGACCCTGAAAGGAGGAAAGGCAAAGTGGACCTCAGTGTCATTTGAAACCAGGACGTAATGAACCAGAAGAAATGCAGTAAGCACTTTGTCTGCTGTGCTAACAATTCTGCCAGCTCACCATCTTATAATAATAATAATAATAATAATAATAATAATAATAATAATAATAATAATAATAATAATGATAATGTGGATTATAGACACAGCCATATAGATGGGGGAAGCAGAATATTTTCTGAATTTTAAAAAAACAAAAAAGGAAAAAAAACCAATATAGTTTGTGTGTGTGTTTGTTATACAGTTGTTTCCATCCCATTGTTAGGGGAAGGGGCTGCTTCATTGTCTGTCGACAGGGATGCCATGGTGCAGTGATAACGCATTTGGTGAATAGAGGGTGCTGGTGCTGGTGGAGGTGGTGGTAACAGTGCAGGGTCAAGCCCTTGATCATAGATTATGGTTTCGTACGGAGGAGGAGGATCGTAGCCCGGATATGGAGGCAGTTCGACTGGTTTGGGGAAATCCATGCTGGAGAATATTCCAAAGAAGCCTTCCCAAGTGAGAATATCATAGGGGTCGGCATGGAGTTCCCCTATAGTTCCTATAGGGCCCCGCGGATGGCCTGACTGTTGGCTTCGCCCAATATCCTGGTGTGCTATAGGAAAGAGATAAACACCTGCATATTCATATAAAATATATATAAATAACATATATATACACATACACAAAACATACACATTATTTTATGTCAATTTATGTGAAATAAATGTTAATTTGTATGAGGTTATGTTAACATTTTAAAAGGTTCAGTTACTCATTAGATAATTGGGTTTGTTGTAATTTTTAGCTCTGATCAAGTTACTCATTAGATAATTGGGTTTGTTGTAATTTTTAGCTCTGATCAAGTAAACCCATGAATAAATACATTCTAGCCATGACAATCCTGTCTTTGTTTTCTCAGATACAGAATAAAGAAAACTACTTCAACTAAAGTGTCCTTCCTTCCTTGTAATTTTAAGTATGGAATTTGTTTCTAGTAATAACCAAAGGTATGCCAAGAAGGTTTAATACTAAAAAATGTTAATAACTTGACAGCATTTTTGTAGAATGTAATTTGAAGAATATTTGGCTGCTGTTTCTAGCATAGAAGTTCCTCAATTGAAGGTTAAATGGAATAAGGAAGTGATTGGCATAACATTATTATTGTCAGAGCTGAGCAAGTACTGAAGTCTGTCGCTGATGAACGATAACATAAAATTGTTGACAGAGCAAAGTTAGTTGAGATACGGTCCCAGGATGGCATGGTTCTTATCAGACTGATAGAGAAAATCTTTGATGAGAACTAATTATATTTCATGACATGGAAAAATTTCCATGGACTCCTTCTGCATGAAAAACACATAAGTGTGTGTGTGTGTGGGTGGGGTTAATATAATGAAACAAAAAATAATTTATCAATTAAAAATTCACTGTAAATGGATGGAAAGGTTATTATCATGAAGGAATACAGAGATCATTATCACTAATGAACATTCTTGTCAAGAAAGACAAGGGCCACAACTCTGTATGTCCTTTTGATTGAAAAGTTTGGTTAACCTTAGAACAGAATGTATGTTACACTCCACTCAGTTATGTGTCCACAGAAATAGTAATATCAACAGGCTAAGATCAGAACAGATAACCTTTGTATGTGGCAGAGTGTCTCTCAGACAAGAGTTGCTAAGCAGCAAAAGCAATGAAAGATAGATTAAGCAAGAGAGAAGAAGAATGGCATTTTGTAAGTGAGGCAGAGGGAGCTGCTGGTGTTTTCTGGTAGCTGTGGGGGGAGGAGGAAGAGGAGAAACACTGCGCATATCAACAAAAGGTTATACATGGGTCTGTTCCTTAGAAACTTGAGAATGGTACCAATGCAGACGAGAGCAGATCACCTCTCTTCAACACACGATTATTATGATTGCATCACATTTTGAAAGTTATGCTTTTTTCAGCCCAAGAGAGGCAGTGACTCTATTTTGTCCACTTGGACTGCAGGTTCAAGTCTTGCCATACAAATTTTTCTCTGACATGAAAACAAGGATGGAATACAACACACAAAAGATTTACCAAAAAAATCACACAGCAGCAGAATAATATGAATCGATTCTATTCCATATCTAAGACCATTTTACTTCTTGTTGTAAAGTGAAAAATAATAGATAACTCTGAAACTAGAAGTAGTGACAACAAGGGACAACAAGGGACATAGCTTTTGGAGAAGCCTCTTTACACAGCACATTCAGCACTACCAAGGTGGACTTTTACACCGTCTCTAGAATCAAAGGTTTCAAGAAAAGTACAATTTCAAACGAAATTATATATCTTGTGGTTCTCTAGAAAGTGCCAACCATTTTACAGTTTTCAAAATAACTGAAATTCATTTACAGATGCAGTTAATTAAATGTGATTGCAAATGTCAACGATGTCGTTTATCAGAGGAAGACATGTGTAACCTAATCTGTCTTCTTCTGAGATGAGGGGTTTATTTTCCCTTCTTTGGGAATGGGAGACACTCTAATGTGTTTCCAAAAACCAAGACAGATTCCTGTGTGGAAAGAGAGAGAAAGAGAGAGAAAGAGAAAGAGAGAGAGAGTTGGTTGAGGGGAGGAGTTAGCTCTAGGATATAAGTGTTTAAAGCTAATGAGATGCTGTCAGAATCGTTGGTTTGAAATGACTGGAGGCTGTTTTGTACTTGGTGTGTGTGTGGAGTGAGCTTGGTAGTATGCAGGGAAATAGCTTCTGATGTGATTTGTATAATGTGTGTGTGTGTGTGTGTGTGTGTGTGTGTGTGTGTGTGCAAAATGGGTAAAGAATGTGGAGACAGAGAAATTCCTTTGACAAGGGACAGAAAAGGGGTCAGCTGCAACTTGAGGGGTCACAAAGCTTACAGGTTATGTGATCCTTGGCCATATTCTTCACCTATATTTATGGTACACCAACATTACAAAGCTCATCTCTCCCTCCCTTTCTGTCACCCTCACTCCTCTTTCTCTCTCTCATTCTCTTTCCCTTCCTCCCTCCCCCCCTCTCTCAAAATACGTCCACTTCATTAATTGTAATTCCCTCACCAAAAAAACTACCTACGGCTATGTATGTTCCTCAAACTGACAATTAGAATAGGATATAGTATAACAAAATACAAACCAGTTCTTCTGTGCCGCAGAATTCTAGTTAGTGTGAAGCTTGTGTTGGGAGTTTCATTGATGCGCAGTTGGCTCCGGCGCC
The DNA here is from genome assembly GCF_001194135.2 of Octopus bimaculoides. NCBI lineage: Eukaryota > Metazoa > Mollusca > Cephalopoda > Octopoda > Octopodidae > Octopus > Octopus bimaculoides. Next base: position 991,183 of record NC_069005.1, read on the forward strand.
ATACGTGATAGGTGAAAGCACTGGCTATTAACAGGATAAGTGGAATGACGATTCCAATGGCAAGCAGAAGGGTGTGGCTTGATGTGTTTGGGGCTGTAGTTTGGTGGGAGTCTGAAAATGAAACGAAGGATTTTGGGAGTTAGGAATTAAATAGAGAATAGAAAGAGACTGGACTAAAGATCAAACAACAATGTTTAGTGATTTATTGAGTCTACTATCAACAATACAATACAAAATGACACACACACACACACACACACATTGAAGTTATTAATTAGAAAGGGAAAAAAGTTATTACTTACTGTTATCTCCATTAAAGAGGGTGGTGGGCCAGGGTAGAGAAGTAGTAGGATCTATAATAATAATAATAATAATCATAATAATAATATTTTCTTACATTTTCCACAAAGGCAATAGATGAGGAGGACAATTATAAAGACAAAGTGGTGGTGGTGATGGGCCTTACATAGAAAATTGAATGATTAAAAAATGTGTGAAGGCATGAAATATAAGCATCCATGGTGTCCAAATAATAAATGATGATAATATAAGCTTCCTGATACAGAGAGCCTCCATGATGTGCCAATCAAGGGATCCCACAGATCACCCTAAACACCAAAAGTAAAATATCCTAAGTTATTCTCCAGCCTACTGAGAGCAAAGTATATTTAGGGTGGTTCTCTGCATTCTTACCATTTTCACCATTCCTGCTCGTTTTTGGATGAACAGCAACTTGGATAAGGTCGGAGAAGGAAGCAGTTAAACCAACCCTCCACAATAAGAATGGGTAAATACATACAAAATGGTAAAATAGATACTTCCTTTGACTTTATTTTAGTACAAATCATTAACTAATTAACTCTTTCACTCATTACTCAGCATTCATAACCACAAGTGAGGCACAAAAGCTGAAGGATTTCTGGAGAAACATGACTAGACAGAGTGCATAGCATGGAGATGAGGAATTTACTCTGGGTTGGGATGGAATGTCTCTATGTTGGAAGATCACAGCTCTGGTGCTATGGGCATGTGATTAGAATGTTACAGGTAAGAATTGGAAGACGGATTCTTCAAGCCAAACCAACTGGCAGGAGACTTAGGGATAGACCAAGAATAAGACAGTTTGCTTATGTCCATAGCTTCAGCTGGCCATATTTGAAAATCCAGTTGGAAAGTCTAATGACAGTTGCTTCTGATTGGACTCTATAGAAGAGGTGCCTTCCAGGAATAGTGGGTAGAAAAAGATGGATATATGGATAATTACCAGGTATTTAATTTATTTACCTTAGAGAGAACTGTACTGAATTTATCCTGATAAAAAGATTGTATTTGTGGCATACTAGCAATGTGAACTTGCAACCACAGATTAAATTTATTGCATAATTTGATTTGATTCCTTCTACCTAATCCATAAACCTGTCTATTTTGTGACAGTCGTGGTTGCTATTGCCCACAACAACAGCAGAAGCAGCAATGTTGCAGTGATGGTATCAGTAACAGTGACATTAGCAGTTATTGTGCAGTAATTCAACAGCAATCAACAGATCTCTTAACAGCAAACCAAATCAGCCAGGTTCCAAAGTCAACAACAAATATGAATTAGACAAAGCAAATACCAAAGTCCTTTCACCGACAGCAGTTATCACAACTGATAAGTTACTACATTGAACTCTATTACAGGACTTCCCAGTTGAGCTTTCATTGAAAGTACATGGCAGCAAAAATGAAAAATATGTTCATTTATATGCAAACATCACTACAGACTCACTTGCATTTCTTCATATCTATTGCATATTCATACATATATATGTTCTTTCATGTACATTTTCAGACTCACTTGCATGTATATGCACACACACACACACACACACACACACACACACACACAGTATAACTTATGCACAAATGTGTATACTTAATTAACTCTTTTCATTGAACTTAATTAACTGTTTCCAAATGTAGTCCTGTGAGTACCACATTGAAAGCACTTGTGCCAGTGCCACTGTAGAGTGGTTGGCATCAAGAAGGTCACTCAGCTGTAGATATCATGTCAAAACAGACATGGAGCCACCTGGTCAGCTGGTCAGCTCTTGTCAGACTATCCAACCCATGCCAGCATGGAAAGCGGATGTTAAATGATGATGGTGAGGAGGATGAGGAGGAGGCTTGTCCTAGTTAAATTAAATCTGTCACCAAACAGGAAATATTTTCCCCATTTTTTGGTTATAATGAAATAAAGTTGTGATAATCTGCATTTTGTCTTCTGGTTGGATTTATATTTTCAACAGAAGAAAGGCAAATTAATTGTGGAGAAACTTAGAACATGGATGTATGAGAATAAACACAGTTATACAATTGGTTGAACACTGAACCATCCAATTAAGACTGTAGGACTACTTTGTAGAATACCTGAAGGTAGGGGTACAGGGGATTAACATAGAATACATCATAGATTCAACTATTTGTATCATAATACTTCTTCCACAAAAAGAAGAAAAAATGAACAACAAAATATTCAAAACATTGGAATTTATTATAATTGAAAGCTGCTGTGGATGTGTAGACACACTTATACACACACACACAGTCATAATCATCACAACCACCATCATCATCACAACCACCATCATATTACTGATATAATGCAATATCATTTAATATGAAACCCAGTTTACGGTTAGTGACAACTCCACCCATCCATAAACCATTTACACACAAACAATGTCAGCAGACAACATTATTTGTGAAAATATTTGTAAAATAATGTATTTTTTTGGTGTTTGGCCCAAATGTTTTCTCTCCTACTTGACACAGATAATCAACTAAACAAACACAGTGGTATTTGTACTAGAGACAGTTATATAATGTAGTCATTCTATACATACAAATACTATACACATTTATATGCTGTAGCCATAATATATACAATAGTTAATGTAACCATTCTATGAGGGGGTGGGGCTGAAAAGTTCCTGGCTTTTGGGTAAAAGAAAATATAGGAACAAGAGTTGATTATGATTTTAGCTAACATATTCCCCTCTCAGATTCATGCACTTATTGCAATGGTCCTTCAGTTTTTCTAAGCCCTGTAAAAGAACTCGGAAGGTTGGGTCTCCAACAAGGCCTTTTGCGATATCCTTAAAGCCAAGAATTTTTCAGTACCCCCTCATAAAAATACCATTATATACTATAGTAATACTATATACAATTATAAACTGTAGCTATACTATATACGGTAATATAATATAGCCATACAATATATACAAATACTTTTATATACTGTAGCCATACTAGAGTAAAGGGTGAAGACCCCCCCTTTTCTCATGAATGACCATGGGATTGCACCTAGAATGTTCCCCTTTGAGGTACATGTCCAGGCAAGGTGGTTTATGGAAGAAGACAGTTGCCCATAAATACCAGCGTCCCCTCTCCACGCCACTGTTGTTATCCAAGGGAAAGGCAAAGGGGCCGATACAGCTTGTCTTTGTATTTAGTCAAAAGAAATCATTATTATACACTGACGAGCTAGCAAAATTGTTAATACATGAGATGAAATACTTGGTGATATTTATTGCAGTTCTTTACATTCTGAGTTCAAATCCCACCAAAAGGGATCTCTGTCTTTCATCATTTTAGGATTGATAAAATAAAGGTACCAGTCAAGAACTGGGGTTGACAAAATCAGCTGCCCCCGCCATCCACCTCAAAAAACTACTGGCATCGAACCTAAACCAGAAACCATTGTTATTATTATTGATGTTGTTGTTGTTGTTGTTATACATTGGTCGCTCTGCGTTCAGTTCTAACCCTAACCCTAACCCTAACCCTAACACAATCAGGAACTGGAAATTGGTGGGAACAGTTTCAAATCTTAGGAAGGTAAACAGACAGCCATCAGTATCGATGGCTGAATTGACAAAGACGGTCATATAAACAGAGAGAAAGAGAGAGATAAGAGTTCAAAACTCACCAGGTATTATAGTAACTTTTGCCTTACAGTAAAAATTGGTTTGGTTTTGGAACTGTTTATTGATTTCAAGAATGCCATAGTAA
>NC_069005.1:1001543-1004715 GCF_001194135.2 Octopus bimaculoides
ATATATATATATATATATAGACAAACAGATAGCCAGATGGATAGACAGGTTGATAAGTAGACAGATAACTTGATAGATAGACAGACAGACAGACAGATAGATAGATAGATAAACAGATATAGGCAGATAGATAAATAGACAGACTGGCAGACAGAGACAGACAAACAGGCAGGCAGACAGACGGACAGAGAGATAGACAGCTAGTTAGACAGATGTATTTAAAGGTAAATTAATCGGTAATTAATAAGAGAAGCAGGTAGATCGACAGATATGATTGATAGACAGAGCCTAAAAACAGTGAAAAATGGAGATATTGTGGCTTACAACATGGAAATAAGTGTATCTAGGTTGATATTGTCTCGAATGGATTCTAGCAGTGGCCATTGAACCTTACAATTAATGTTTTGTCTCTGTGAGTGCGTGTGTGTGTATCTATGTCTGTCAACTAGAATAGCTTACATAAGTGGTTAAAGATACAGTCTCTGTTAATCGTGTCGACTTATGATGAAAGGCTGAAACAGCCAGGACCACCTGTCTTTTGTGTGCGTTTTTAGCATATCTTACGACTACATTATCAAATGTATCGTTTCTTTGTTCGTGTCTGATTTAAGGCAGATTTGACTGCTATTTCTAGCCGTTTTTCGTTAGCTTGTAGAGGGCGTTGTGAGTGTGGATGCATTCATAAGCTTACATGTGTGTGTGTGTGTGTGGCTAAGCTTGGACGGATATTAATGACACATATACTGCTGTGTGTGTATATTAAGCGTATGGAATCTAGTTTAAGCACATGTGTGAGTGTGTATGCATGTTTAGGAATGTCATAATTCTTTGTGTTGTGTTCTTGAGTGAAATGCTACATGGTGAGCTGTGTGTGTGTGTGTGTGTATGTACGAGACAGATACAAATATGTCTGTATGTAAACGTGTGTATGTGTGAGTGATGTGGGGGGAGAGCTTGAGAGACAAAGAGACTTGAGTATATATATGTGTGTAGGCAAATATGTGTGTGTGTGTTTAGTTATCGATTACGTACTCTGTGACAGGTTGTTTTTTCTTTTCTTTTTGCTGTGATTGAATCTGTTGTTTGTGATAAGAGAATAAATATATTATGGAAACAGCTTGTTATTAAAAGCCTCAGCATTCGGTTCTAATCGTTGTTGTTGCTGCTATGATGATGATGGTGATTATTATTATTACTGTGGTGGCGTTTAGAGATTCTAGCTGTGCAGGTACTCATGATGACGGCGGTTGCTGGTGTTAACACTGTAACAATAATAAATAACGGACAATGTAGGCGGTATGTTTCGTAATGAGAAACATTGGAGTAGAATTCTAGTGGAAGTGCTGGAGATGGCGGTTTGTCGTTTGTGTTGTAGTTAATGAAAAGAGGCGACGAAGGTGAAGTCTTTGACAAGGGGCATCAGGTGGAACAAACAATTAATTGGTCATTAACAATTTAGGATAAACACTATCAGCATTTTCACTTCCGCCTTATTTTATCCAAACACTGAAATGATAGTCTTATCTTGTTTTTCTTCCAGACAAATGTTTTTGTGGGGGTTTCTTGTTGTTTTACTTCTGAGATAATGAGATAATTAATGTGTACGTGTGTATCTCTGTCTCTATCACTGTCTCTCGGCGATTATATATATGTGTGTGTGTTTGTAAATGTGTTGCATGTCTTTCTGCTAGCGATAGCAAATAAGGCTGGAAAACTGCTGCTACAGCCTGGCAGGTGAGAGAAAGAGAGAGACACACAGACACACACAGAAACTATTGAAAATAAGGACAATTTATGGCAAGGCTAACAGTTTACCTTCAATTATATATATATATATATATATATATATATATATGTATATATATCATTTGTTTACAAAAGTAAAAAAGGTAAACCTACTGTTGCATGCTACCAACATAAGTAATAACTAATAAGTATCGATGCATTTATGTAGTGTAATACATTATGTAAACTCAAGTTATATCATTTGTTCTTACGTACGTTTCACCATTGTGACTGTTTGGAATTCTGCATTCGATGTTCCAAGCGCAAATAGATGCTTGACCACAACATGTCATCAGAGATATTAGTTCTCATTAGGTCTCTGTAACTTAGTTAAGCATCAAATTGCGCTGAGAGCATCCAATGAAGATGTCCAAAAGCCACAATACCGAAGTATATGTAGCAACAAATGATATCTGACCAAGTAACTAGCGGTTAGGTTTCAAATCCCTGCTACAAAACAATAAAACATGTTGCTCAATCCATTCCCTTTTGTTAATCATTTTATGTAATCTCCACGGATATTCATGGATTTCCAGATATATCTTCAATAAAACAATCAGTTTCCATTGTAAAGTCATATCTGAGAGCTGATACCTGTAGAGAGGCTTTCTACAGCAAACTGCAAGGTTAATATATATATATATATATATATATATATTTATGTGTATTTCTTCTATCTTAATGAATAAAAATTCTTCTGATAGAATAAATGGGTTAATAGAAACCAATGTAGCAAAGAACACAAAATAACTGTGGTTAGCTCCTGTTTTTAAGGCAGGAACTCCTTGAAATTTTGGGTATTTGAGTATATTTAAGAATTTAAGGATTGGAGAAAACGCATGTTATAATTGCATACTTTATTCCTACATATGTTTCAAAGGATTACAACCTGTGTGATCCATAGGGATCTTTGATATTAAAATTGTAACCTTCTCATCAGGGAAAGCATGGGAATCATCTCAAACGTAAGACATTATGACCGATTATGAAAACAATAGATGGATAAGGTTATGACTTGATTCATTTGAAAAAAACCGTTAGAGAATTGGACGCTGCCGGATAGTGGGTTGGACAACACATACCAATCAATGTGTAAGAGCGTACATGCATACATAAATACACATACACAAACACACACATATACATGCATACTGATACACACACACACATATACATATATATATATATATGCGCATATACACATACATACCTATGCATATACATATAATATGCACTTACATACAGAACGTAATAACGTATATATATATATGGTTTTATACAAATACATACACAATTATACATGCGTACATATACATAGATTTGTACACATATACACACACACACACACACACATATATATATATATATATATATATATATATATATA
>NC_069005.1:1005379-1014072 GCF_001194135.2 Octopus bimaculoides
ATATATATATATATATATATATATATATATATACGTATGTATGTGTATCTCTATATATATATATACACCTATTTATCCATATATAAATCCCCACAGGCAATTCTTATGCACAACATGTGTGCAATTAACTCAATTTAATTTAACACATTCACTCCAATACAATGAGCATCAACTGATACTTGTATGCCCTCTACCATTAATGTGTGTGTGTGTGTGTGTGTGTGTGTGTGTGTGTGCATTTCTCCTCAGGCCGACTCAGCATGACAAAGTGTGTGACAAGGCTGTAGCTTCTGAATTCCAAGTATAATCCACCCAGCGGGCTTCTATAGTTCCTATCCACCCAGTTTCTCTCACAAGGTGTAGATCATCTGAAGGCTTAAGAAAATGATATTCACCTAACATGCCACGTGACTATGAAACAAACTTTCTAACCATTCAAACATACTGTATGACCACCTCCCCTAAACATTGTCAACAAATGCTGAAATGTGGTGATTAGAACAAGAAAACTTTTGAGCTGCCAAATTCAGTCTGGTTTCCTTTGCTGTACTTCCAAGTGCGACAGAAAAATTTCCCATTTTGTAACACATCCAAGAATTTAATCTGGGAGATTTCTTTTATGCTGCATCCTCTATTTTTTAGCTTATACTTGTTTCAGTCATTAGATGCTGGAGCATCGCCTTGAAGACTTTTAGTCAAACGGATCAACCCTAGAACTTATTCAAGTCATTTGATTTATTTAAACAGTTGAAGCAGAAACTCGAGCAAATCCCTTAACATTTATTGCTGTTTGTAGAGAGTGTGTGAAGTTCAAGAAATTTCAGACAATAGGAGAATCAGAAAGTGCTGACATTCAGATTGTATCAAAATTTCCATCATATTTGAAGTGGAAGAGGTAAATATCCACGGAATATAAGAGATGAATGTTGGCTGGTGGGGGAACAGACTCCAGGAATAGAACAGCAGAAGATTGCCTCACTGTGTTGTTAAAAATAAATGTTATTGGGGACTTGAAACTTAAGCTGTTTGTTCATTTATCATTGTGATAGTCAAAAAGCAATTAAAAGCATGTTTTCAAATCTCATCTGCCTGTTACTTAGAAATCCAACAGAGAAGATTATATTGACGTCCCACCATCAAATATTAGTAATATTAGAAAAGAAGACTTGTAGATTAGAAGCCCCAACATACTTCTGCTTTTGCCGTTCAAAACAACAATCTCACTCCTGCAGCAATTCTTGAGTCACTCCAAACATGCACAACTGTTGAAATGGTTTCCATTCCACAACCACTTCTAAAGCCTATGAATTAGAGTTATTTCTGTTTTAAAGGCAGGTCTTCTTTGAAGAATTAATCTCTTAATTAGAACAACTGCTGGTGAATATCTGTACATGAAATAATTCTGGGAAAATTTTTAAAAAAAGACTTTGGAATAACTGGTAGAACAACAGAGACATTGAAATAATTCGTGCTTTGAAGTAATTTTCAGAAAATGATCCAAACTTCAAACCAAGCAAAGGATCTGAAATGGTAAGAGTGAATTTCTTTGGAGAAGAATTAGGGTTTCTTGCGAAGAGAAGCAAAGTAGCAAACACTTGAAGTTTTTTTTTTTTTTGGTAATAATGCCAAAATTGAAAGTGTGCATGTCTTTTTTATTGAATTCCATACAATTTCATTCAAAAGACTTTTCTAAATATGTTGAGACATTGTAGACATACAGCATTCTAAATAAGTATATATTTCTTTCGATAATTAAAAAAAAATTGACCTGCATATAAAAAAAACCATTTTACCTTCCTCTAATACAATTTCTGACAGCAAAGCAAAAAGATTGTAAAGTATTGATTTCATTAAACAAGCCTTTTATGATCAGTTTCCACCATTTTGTCCCACATTTTCCTGGATCTCCTTCTTCCCCACATTTTCCTGGATCTCCTTCTTCTCCACATTTCTTCTGAGTGTCCTGGTTCTACTTTCTCTGAATGAACTCAAATACGACTCCTCCATCAACTTACCACACCAAACAACTGCATTTTCCTATCTCTTCCAGACCAGTCACAACATGTGATTCTTCTGTGAGAATTAATTTCTCAGGTACAACTAATTGCCAACAACACATTACAATTCATGTTTTACATCATTCAAGTTCTGTACAAGACTTCTGGGGTTTCACTACAGATGTATTTAGTCAAGCAGAAAGTATTAGGAATAAGGAGCAATTGCCATTGGCCACTTTTGCAGTGATTGCCAAACCTACTTTCTACATTTCCCAAATACCAGAACAGAAATATCAAATGGTATCAATCTACCTTTTAATTAATGCATCTCTACCTTTCTAACTTATCTTTTCTTTAGACTGTGAGAGAACCACTTTTTCCATCCAATCACAAATTCCAAAAATTGCTTTACAATGCCAAAATTTCTAACTCTGCAATCTACAACTTCCAACATAGAATGGCTAATTCAATTCTCCCTTAGACATCTACTCAAACCTATCCTTCTGAACTTCTCTCATTCAATTCTATGGCTATTTAGTAACACAAACAATACATGGATGTAAATATGTGTGTGTGAAAGAGTGTACTTACACTGGCTGGCAGAAAAGTGTGTAAAGTTTGTAGCTGTGCACATTCATGTAGGATTTTATCCACTACTGATGATAGATATCATCATCATCATTTATATACATATATATATACACACACACAAACACATCTATATATATATATATACACACACACAAACACATCTATCTATCTATATATCTATATATATATATACATGCATGTTTATACCTACACTTGCATACAAACAATGAATGTCTTCTTTACCTTTGTATTAACAATGGTCAATTTAAGAGTTGCCTGAAGTCACTTTTCAACACAGGCCATAAAACCCAGGCTGTCTTTCATCTCTTCTTACAGAGAAATCTCATCTCTTTCACCTCTGCTTCTATACACACTTCATTGATTCCAAACAATTATGTAGAAAACCAATCCTAAATTTCTTGTACCAAATATAACTTATAACAGCATAACAAAGCAGATTCTCAACTAACGAGACACACAATGTTTCCCCCATCGTTTTTGTCATTTCCTCCACCGTTCTATACACCTCTCATCTCTTCCTCTTCTCCTTTAATTTTTCTTCTCTTTTCTCTCCTCATTCTACTTCTTTCTACCCACCTTCTTTCTTCATGCACTTCAACTGAAAAATCTCAGCTTCGATCTAATACTAATTTACCTTGATTTAATTGTATTAACACCTTATTTCTGCTCATCTAATCAAATGCTTGTTAATGAGGTTTTCTGATGGACCATAAAAATACACTATTAAACCAGGCCCACAGTTAAACCACTAAACCACCACCCACAAGATGAACCAAATATATTGGGTCATCCCATAAATAATGCAGCTTTTTTTTTTCAGTTGCATGAATTAAAAGTCGAAGGGGGATGGGATAAACTACCTGCATCAACTTGCTACAAAACGAAGTAGTAATTTTATCTTGTACTTATTCTTAGTGCAAGTTTTGAAGAGTATGGAAGTGACAAAGGAGCATATTCAGCATATTTTGCTTTGAGTTCACAAAAAAGGCAACAATGCAATGGAAAGTGTGAGGAATATTAATGCAGTATACAAGGTGAGAACAATACTGGAGGAGTATTTTTCGTCATGGACAAGTAAATTTTGGAAGAGGGGCCTTGCAATTTTACCAGATAGATGGAAGAGCATTGTAGAAAATGAAGGAGAGTATATTTTAGATTAAAAAAGAACTTCGATTATCTTAATTTAAAAAAATAAAAGTATAAAAAAAAAAGTCGCATTATTTATGGGATGACCGATTGACTGAACACACAAGCAACAACTAGATGTCCCAACATCCTAGCACTTCTGTCCCCAGTTTTCCAGTGACCCTTGTAGGCTCAATGAGATGCAGAGAGGCCATTCCTTTTGACTGTTTCATCTCCAATGTTCTAGACAAATGTCTGGGGGTTCCGTTGTGAGGAGACCGGACATGAAATTCTTTATTCTCACCAAGAACGGATTATGTTCAATAATGGCAAATGGATTCCTTTCAGGATATGATTTATACTTTGAAAATAGTGATGCTTACTTGTGTGTGTGTGTGCGTAGAACAAATGCAAAGAAAATAGCTCAATATATGAGTGTATACAGATTTCTTTTTAATTATCAATTTGATGTCACGCATGAAACCCTTGGCTCCTGAACCAATTTTTGTAACTGTCAACCAACTGAAAATAATAAAGGTCACACATGCATTCAAGAAGGGAACCCAAAGACTATCCCCACTTCTACCAAAACGAAGCTGCACTGCCTTCAGTGCTTACGTACTAAAAGGTGGTACTTTTGTAGTTATGTAGCCGAGGTTTGGCCTTGATTGCTCAAGTTTTGCTTCTTGTGTTACAGAATAAACATGGCCACTAGACTGGCACTGTGTACCAAGGATAAACACAAACCAGTGATCCGAATTCTGTCATCAGGGGGCTGAAAGTCATTGCAGGCTGTTAGTACAATTCAGGGACAGTGCTCGACTGTGTAGAAGTGTGTATGAATAGATTGAAAAGTTTAAAAGTGGCCGGACAAGTATAAGGCACGAAAGAGCAAGACATAAAGTCTGTGCAGAAAAGGTGCCAGGAGAGTTTACTGGAGCACAAAGGCCAATTGTGTGGAAACTTGTCAACGCTTGTTCGACCACTACAACAATAAAAGCCAAATTATTTTTGGAGAGAATGATTAGAGATGAGATGAGATCTGGGTCCATCACTTTCAGCCAAAATCCAAAAGGCAGAGTATGGTGTGGAAACACCCAAAATCGCCCTAATCCTCTCTACCCACCACTCACCAACACTGTGGATCTTCTCCAAATTTCTACCAACTCATTCAATTATTGACTCCCTGCAGTCAAAACCTCACTTCTCAACTCATACCTTGAGAATTATCTCCCTTTCATAACCAACCCTGCCCCCCGAAAGTACCAAGTTTTGCTACTGAGATGGGAACCATTCTACACAGGAGCGACATCAGCTTGAGTCCAAACCAATCAGATCCGTTTATCCATTTGTCATCTAGGATGTTGTTGTTCATTCTTTAATCATCACTCAAGTAGCTGTTTGAATAAACTAATATTCCAGGCTTATTCCAAAGCAACATCAGACTGATACAACTACAATAAAAGTGTGTGTGTGTGTGTGTGTGTGTGTGTGTGTGTGTGTGTGTGTGTGCACAGGTGTATAATTTAATATTAAAATTATAAAATTTATATAACATGGTTTCTGTATACGTCCCCTTAGTGTCGCGCACAAATACAGTGTGATATATATTGTACCACAGAACAGGGTAGACACCAACTGTCTCCACTTGATGTATTCCTAATTTCTCTGCCAACAACTGTAACCAATCCAAAACAACTCAACGAACTTCAACAACTTCTCAACAATTTCCTGGGACTCCACGAACTCACAAACGACACCTTTTGACTTCTGCATAGCTGAAAGATTGCACATTCTTTTTAGGTTCAAGAATTCCATCACACTACTTAATCAGAAAGTGGAGGACGCTGACTGCTCTGGATTGTTATCTCACAAACTTTACCCTCCGTTTTGTTCCATTATTCTACACCAGATACATTAATTCTGATTTCTATAAAGAGAATAAAGATCTACGTTTTCTTTTCTTTTTTCTTGTTTCACTTTTTGCATCAACCTTCTTTGCATTTTTCCTTCTGATTTCTTTGGCCAACATCATGGAGATTAATGGCATGTTATATCTGCCAATTTACTGTATCTATAAAGCATGAAACTCTTAGTAGCTTTTTTGGTAAATTGTGTGTATCAAATGGTTAGGATGTTGCACTCACAATCACAAGATCGTAGTTTCAATTCCTAGACTGGGCAGTGTGTTGTGGTCTAGATTAAAACAATCTCACATTGCTCTGTGGTCACTGACACCTGTTGTGTGGTACACCTGTTGTGTGGTACACCTGTTGAGACAATGTCGATTTGATGGAGAGAGTGAGCTAAAGTGGTTTGTTGTGGTTCTCCATTTACAGGGTGAGCCCAAGCACTCAAAATACGTGTCTGGTCAAATGTGCAAGGGACAGACTGAAGTTAGCAACTTATTAGAGTGCTTGAAGTTTACTGTCAACAAAATCAAACAGACTTTTTGGCCAATCCAATAATTAATGCTGGACCACAACCTAACTAAATAAGGTTGTGCTATATTTAATTATTATTCTTGCAGTTGTCATTTTCATAATAACTTGAAGACATTTCTTTTCTTTCAACAACGATGGAAACGATGTTGAGAGCAGACCATGTCATCACCAGAAGAAATGATGACAAACAAAAAGAAAAGAAAAACAATAAATAAAAGAAAAGGGGAAAATATAAATAACAAATTTACTGAAAAATTTACATATGCAGCTTTTAGCTCTTACCCTTAATATATGTCTGTAGGATGCAATCAGAGAGGAAGAGAAGAAAAAGAGAAGCTGGAGGCAGAGGTTGGAAGTGGCATAAAAGCCATTGGCAGGGAGAAGGGAAAAGGAGGGGGGGAAGTGGAGGGTTAGAGTTCAAATGTAGAGTTCGAAGAAAGAAGAAGGAAGAGAAGATTGAATTGAGAAAAAGTCTACCAAATCTAATTTCTGCTACAGTACACGCACCCTGGGTATCATGTGCTTGGGTCGAGCACCACTGCTGCTGCTGCTGTCACCGCTCAGTGAACCGTAGCCCGAACTTTCACTGGTGCAGTCGTCGGTAAAGTGAACGCGAGAGTCCTTAGATTTCCTCAGTGATGTCGATGAAGACGACAACGAAGGAGGAGAAGAGGTGGAAGAAGTTGCAGAAGAGGAATTCTGTGCAAGAGTACCAAACAGTCGCGATCCGGATCCTGTCTCTGACCACAGACATGAATCTGATTTTCCTAAAGCAGTCTTTTTCCCATGCACTGATTTCTCTGAAATAACAGAAGAACCGACATAGATTAGTAAAACAGGATTCTCATTAGAATGGTAGGAGTTGAAAATAAAGAAAAGATAACATTAATACTTTTGTTCTGTCTTCAATTTCAAATCTATATTTATCTCAATCTGTTCAGTCACCAGATTAACTGTTAAGCTGCTTACAGCAGTGAGTTACGCTCCCTTGCTTTTGCCTACTTCACCACCAGGTGGACTGGCCAAAGGACAGTTAGACATCTTGACAACAGATTTTACTGCATCACTTTTTTAATTGAATGTGAATTAACATCTTCTTAATTACAGGTTTGGTTACTGTAATGACCTGTGTCACAGGGAGGTTGAAAATGTATTTAGTAAACATCTCACCAAAACTGTTTACAATTTCAAAAATTTTGATCTCATATACACCATGGAAATGCTCCAACTCATATATACATACTTATATATATATATTCATATACATACATTATATATATATATATAAAATACTATATTGTATTACATTATATTATATTATATTCTTGAGCTCCAGGACTCATGAAGCCAGTTACATGGTTTCCAAGGTGTATAAGTGACCAAGATGGCAACATTCCCCCGTCAATGGGATGCTGGTCTGCTGCCTGAGGTTCAAGTCTACCAATTTCGATGGGGGGGGGAGGGGGTTAAGTTGATTACATTGATCCCAGCGTTTCATTTGTACTTTACTTTATTGATCCTAAAAGGATGACCTCGGGATTTGAGCTCAGGATGGAACGAGCCAAAAGAAACGAGTCATCTCCTCTGTGAGGCTAAACGTCTGCACGTAATTGTTCACCACTTCATCCCACGTCTTCTTGGGTTTCCCTCTTCCACAGGTTCCATCCACATCTAGCAAGCAGCACTTCTTTAAACAGTTGTCCTCCTCCATATGTCCTAATCAGTTTAGCCTCCATTCAGTCCCACAAACAGACTAAAAGAAGGTAGCCAAGTACATTTGGGGTCCATCCTTTCAGTACTGCACCATAAACAACAACAACAACAACGTTCGGTGGGAAATAATAAGAATACTTTTGCATTAACCTTCTTTCCGGGAAATATTCAACAATTGCAGGAGATCCGCAACGGTGGCATCCACGTTGTAATCATTTCCTTCCAGATATTTCCGGATGACTTCTCGATCCTGCAATGTAATGAACAGGTTTCCAGCTCAGAGTCAAGTTTACATCTCAGCAATGAAACATATTGCACTTGCAATGAAATAATATCAAATCAGTAATGAAAAAATATTATATCAATACTATAAAAATGTCATGCTAACAATGTTTCGACAGCACTCATATCTCATTGGCTCAATGCACTTAGTAGTAGTAGTAGCAGCAGCAGCAGTGGGGGGTGGGGTGCATGAACTTTGACAGTGCATCGCTGCGTCCACCATTTATTAGTGATTCTCAGCTATTCCTGACGGACGACACCTTTGCATCATTCAGGTGACAACCATCCTAAAAACCGAAACAACCAACAGCTAAATTCTCTCTCACACTCAATTTCTTTGTTCCATCAGAGTTCATCTTGACACCTCATCGCCAGCATTTTCATCTCCTTCCAGCTTTATATAATGTGGAGCAGCCATGTATCTCCTCCGTGACAAGTGCTTATCTCTCTCTCTCTCTCTCTCTCTCTCTATCATACTCCAGCCTCTCAACACCCAGCATAAAAACCACCCTTCCCCTCC
>NC_069005.1:1014168-1024236 GCF_001194135.2 Octopus bimaculoides
TCTCTCTCTCTCTCTCTCTCTCTCTCTCTATCATACTCCAGCCTCTCAACACCCAGCATAAAAACCACCCTTCCCCTCCCAAACACCCCCCCACCACTCATTTGAGGGGGATTTTTCCTTTCCATGTGCTGCAGATTCATTGACAACCTCACTGGCGCTGGTGGCATAGAAAAAGCCCTCAGCACCAGGTGTTGAGTGGTTGGTATTAACATGGCCATCCTGATATAGACACAATGCCATGACAGACATTGCAGCTCAGCATAGTCTTCAACTGCTTCCAAGCAAGGAAATATTTCTCTATGGCTGAACATCCATTCACAGAAGACTAGAAACTTTTATGACAGAGACATTCATTTTACAACTATTGTATGATTCAAACAAACACACACACATATGATAGGCTTCTTTCAGTTTCCATCAACCAAATCCACTCACAATGCTTTAGTCAGCCCAGGGCAAGAGCAGAAGAGAATTTGATCAAGATGCCATAGAGTAGGACTGAACTCAGAACCACATGGTTGGGAAACAAACTTCTTAACCACATAGTAATATCTCCAATAACAAATAACTCCAGTAAGACATTAGAAGTATTTTCAAATATGAAGATATTTTTTAGGCATGCTGTCTTCTGAAGAGCAGCAAGTTTGTCTTAATGCCTGCAACATTTCTCAACAACAAAAGGTAGTTCTTTCCAAGGGCCAAAGGTCGTTCTGGAAGTAATTTCTGGTTCCTCAATGTGGAGTAGTTCTATATTTTTCAGAGTAAGATGATGGTAAGTGATTAACCAAGAAGCTCGACCACAACCACTGCAACATAGGGGTCTTCTTTTATTGATCAGGAACCTTGGAAGGAATTAATTAAACCATCTGACACCTTCAGACTGTCCCCTGGTTCTATGATACAGACTTCATATTTCAAAGTAAAATTCCATGTTAATTTTATGATCTAAACACCAGCTTAATTAAGACAGTTATTTTACTAAAATTCTTCATCATTTAAAAAATTGATTGAAACAAAAACAGTCTATGCCAACAGGAATATGGTAACAAAAGGGTTAAGAGACACTGCTGGGAATGTGAAATTGTCCAGCACAAAACCCTCGTCTTTTGTAAACAGATGTTGGCAACAAAGAAAGGATATTAACACAAAAAAAACAATATAAAACGAAAAGAAAAGTTATAAACTATGAACCTGGCAGCCAGTGGCTCCAATGATTTCCTGTTGAATAGATTTTAGGTCTCGTACGGCACGCACTACGCCAGACTTCTCATCTCGATAAATAGTTTTGGGGTTGATCTTATTTTTCAATTTACTTTTGTCATCACTGAATATCTGGAAGAAGAAAATGACAAGAAAAAATCTAATAAAATGATTTAGCAAGAATATTACCATAGCAACGGATTTCTGGAAACTTCCACTCGAATTCCTTTTACTAACTAGATATTGTATACTGAAATTATTACAGATTGTCACATTGTGTGATTGTAAAGAGCCATGTTTGCTTGTCAGACTAAAGCATCTAATTTGGATGGATGAAAGGCAGAGAAATACTTTGGTGTTACAACATCACAACCGTCTGGCGAACAATAGTCTGAGTCCTACATGTGGCTTTTTGCCTTTGTTTTTTTTCCTGTCCAAGAGATTTTTAATCTCACAGTTATTTATTAGGATTACAACATTTATCCAAAGTCATTGACATAAAAGTGTTCCATCCTCCTCACTGTTTTAACGTCCACTTTTCGTGGGTCCAACAGAATTCGTTGAGGTAAAGTCTCTGCAACAGGATGCCCTTCCTGTCTTCAACCCTCACTTGTTCAGCAAAAAAGTTATTTTTCTCTTTGAGCAGATTTGTTTTCTTGCAAGACAGGAAACAAATGACTCTGCTTGTATGACAGTGATACTCATCTACGATTGCTACACAATGTTAAAACATGAAAACACAAACATACACACGTGCGTGGAAATAGATAAGGGTTGGCAAGAGGAAGGCACCCAGCTGTTGCCAAGCCTTATCTGTTTCCAAGTTAGGTAATATTTCTCCATGGCCAGACACATTTCTGTAGAATAGTGGAGATGAAGGATACTGTTAGTATAACAAGTGACACTCACTCGCATCTATCATGCAATATCAAGACAAAGAGATAGAAACATATACTCATATACACACACAAATAAGACAAAGTGGTGCCACCTGGGTATGAAATATTTCTCGGTTTATATTTAATATTTACGTTTAAAGCGTTGGGAAATGAAGGGCAATAACTCTGGAATAACAAATGCCAAGTTCGTCTAGACAAAAAAACGATTGGTGTTTAGCTTCAAATATCACTTTTCTTTCAACATTGAATATATTGAAAGCAGGCAATGAAAGGTTAATTGGAAAATTAATGAAAATTATGTTGTGCAGGAGTGGTTGTGTGGTAAGTAGCTTGCTTACTAACCACATAGTTCCGGGTTCAGTCCCACTGCGTGACACCATGGGCAAGTGTCTTCTACTATAGCCTCGGGTCGACCAAAGCCTTGTGAGTGGATTTGGTAGACGGAAATTGAAAGGAGCCCGTCGTATATATGTATCTATGTATGTGTGTGTGTGTGTGTGTGTGTGTTTGTCCCCCCCAACATCGCTTGACAACCGATGCTGGTGTGTATACGTCCCCATCACCTAGCGGTTCGGCAAGAGAGACCGATAGAATAAGTACTAGGCTTATAAAGAATAAGTCCTGGGGTCGATTTGCTCAACTAAAAGGTGGTGCTCCGCGACAGGAAGGGCATCCAGCCGTAGAAAACCTGCCTCAACAACTTCCATGTAATCCATGCCAGCATGGAAAAGTGGATGTTAAAATCATGATAACATCAGGTCTATATTTGAGCTGACGTACAACCTCAGCACAACACAAAGTCCGCAACTATTTACTGAGATACAATCTGAAACCAATTTCCATACACAGGCTTAATAGTGACAAAGTTCTTTCAGTAAAGTTTTCTTTATTCTCAAAATTAATTTAAACCAACACTCATGTATTTCAACAGAAATATGGTCAGGAAGGAATTAAATTGAAATCCAGTTTTTAAGCAGAATTCTTGAATATAAAATTTTCATTTTTATGAGTCAACAAAAGCTAACAACAAGAAGAGCAAATTGCAAACGAGCTGAGCAAATGTTGGCGAGGATATGAAGAATATTGGATGATATACAGAGGTGATATATATATAGTTCGATATATAGAAGTGAGACAGGTGTAATATTTGATGGGGAAGAGATGGAACTGATGTGTTTTTGTGTGTAGAAGATATCTTTGAAGGGGGGAGGCTAAGAGGAGAAGACATGGAGAGAAATGGTGAAGATGTTGACATGTTTGGCCTTACACCAAAGAGACCCCTGCGCTTCCATATCCTCAAAACCACACAGACACATTTATTTCAGTTGGCAACAGAAACACAAATCGAAGTCTCCCTTAATAAGAAATTAATGTTTATTGACAACCGAATTAACTAAATTTATCCTTTAAAAAAACAAAAAAAACATGAAATGTGAAAGAAATTTGTATATCGCTCAACCCATTCAAAAGTTGTTTCACCCAAACGGTCAAACACACACACACACACAATTACAACAATAGAGACAGCCGTCAATCCAACCCATCACTTGCTTAGACATACCAATTAAGCAATCAAATTAATTACAGAGCAAACTAATTAGTGGTGTCTGTTCATCCACAGACACCAAACACCTCAAACACAAAACATTGCCACACGGAAAAGTAAAAGATCTGTTGAACTTTGACATACAAAATGTATGGCATCTTTTAACCTATACTGACAAATGCACTGAAAACACACACACACACACAAGCTTCTTTCAGTTGCAGTCTATCAAATCTTCTCATGAGGCTTTGGTTGGCTCAGGAATAAAGGAGAAGACTTTTGCTCAAGGTGCCATGTAGTAAGATCGAACTTGAAGGCAATGACTGCAAAGCAAACTTCTTAACCACACAGCCATGTCTCTACCTCTATTCACGATAAAAATACATCCTGTCGGTTTGAATTGTTTCCAAGGCTGTGTGTGGGAGAGAGAGGTTGGGTGATGGAGGAGGAGAAAGAGATTCAAGTGATGGCCTACCTTTAGCCTGATATTGGCAGGTGATTCAGTATTGTCATGGAGCCAGCGCAAACTTGAATAGTGGTCGCCATTATGGTAAGCAATGTGAAGCTGTGCTGAGGTGACGTCTTTAGAACCTTGTATCTGGAAATTTAAACAAGTTCACACATTATATAGATAGGTATAAACATACACTATTCAAATATGTATATATATACATATACACACACACACATGATGTGTAAGAATACAGATTTAGTGTTGAGACCAGATCAAATACTTAAAATCTAACATCAAATGATGGGAGATGGGATCCAAGCAAACAAGAATTGGTTATGGGAAGTGTAGTGGTCAAGTTGATAAAATTGTAACTAAATAAAAGATGGACAGGAAGTCATTAACAGCATCAAAGCATTTATAAATTGGTTATACACAACTGACCATAAATAAAATTAAGCAGAGAAAATAGGAAGCAAAAGTTCACATTCTTCATAGGTAAGTAGATATCCAGAAGTTTAACACTTTACAGCTGTTTCTGGGATGTAGTGATCAGTAAGTGCAACAATGTGCACTGTGTGTACATTTATATGAATTAAATTGGTGTTAGTGAATAGATTTTCTTTGTTATTTTTGAAATTAATTGAAATAAAGTGTATTTCAATAAATTTGGTTAATGAGCAAATGGCCAGGATGACAAATTCTAACACAGTCAACATATTGTAATATTAGAAAGCTTAAACCTTGTCTTACTTCCGTCTGGCCGATAACAAGTTGTACAGAATCTTGTATCATGTATTTTGTTAGATTTTGATTTTCTACAGTGACATATTACATGCAAAGGGTGAGGGCAGGAACTTTTACCTTAAAAAATATCGGTCCAAGAATTTCAGATAAAAAAATGTAACTAAAACTTACTAGCAAAAAAGGAGAATTTAACTGATGAATGACTATATGTACTTGATGAAGGCGGCCAAAAGCTGCAATAGCATCGTTACCCGCATAGGTCCCAGGTTTTTTCAGATTGTACACTGAAAAGGAAGGAAAAATACAGAATTAACAACAACAACAATAATAATCCTTTCTACTATAAGCACAAGGCTCAAAATTTTTGGGAAAGGGGTTAGTTGATAATACCAAGCCCAGTGCTTGATATTTTATTGACCCCGAAAGGATGAAAGGCAAAGTTGACTTCAGCAGAATTTGAACTCAGAACATGAAGATGGATGAAATGTCACGAAGCTAACAATTCTGCCAGCCTCTCTCTGCCTTATCAATAATAATAATAATAATAATAATAATAATAATAATAATCATGATCATCATCCAGTGTTTTAAATCCAGGTTTTGTCTCCGTTAATGGGGGTGACCAGATCTACCCCAACACCATAGCAACCAAGGTAGGCAGGTGCAGCTTACCCCAACTATTGCTATCATGAGGTTTTTTTGGGAGCTGGATTTTCTATGGCGAGCATGCCCTTGCTTACCCCAACCTCAGTTTCTAGAGTCTGAAGGAACCTACTACTTTCTCAAGTCATACACTTGATGGGATCCGAGTTCAACATAAGTCCAAGCAACATTTAATTATACAGTGCTCCCACTGTTTACAGCAATAACATTTAAAACCATGTTGTGAACGATAATGTGTAGTGAACCAATTTTAGAGTTAAATGTCTGGCCCACCAACACCAAAACGTGGCAATGAGACATGCTGTTATTTTAAGCAACGACCACACTTATTAAGTCTGACACAAGAGAGATGATTAGAGAAGAGAGTTGTAGTTAGAGAAACTCAATGAAAACAACTTACAATAATGTTCAAACTGTATGTTGTCTTCGACAAATGGTGCAAAGTCTTTCTTGTTTTTTAACATGTATTCAACAACTTTTAACCGATGACAATAGTGGTTGCGGCCGTGTCCTTCGAGTTGGTCACCAAGAGCACGGAACAAACAGTTTCTGCAACAACAAGGAAAAAGACATATAGATCTATATACACACACACACACACACACACACACACACATATATAATTATATAGGTATTCACACACAGAAAGACAAATAGAAGAAATTCATAAATCACAAATATAAGCTGTCACAAAAATAATTTTAAAAAAATCTATACCCATGGTAAGAAGTTTGCTTCCCAACCGCATGGTTCTAGGTTCAGTCCCACTGAATAGCACTTTTAGTGAATGTCTTCTATTATAGACCCAGGCCAACCAAAAACTTTGTGAGTGGATTTGGTAGACAGAAACTGAAAGAAGCCTCTGTGTGTGTGTGTGTGTATGTGAGAGCTTGTTTCCAGTCACTGTTAGATAGCTGGTGTCTGTTTGTTTATGTCCCCAAAACATAATAGTTCAGCAAAAAGAGAAGGGGAGCATAAGATAAGTACTGAAGTCAATTTGCTTAAATGAACCTTTTAATGTGGTGCCCCAGCATGGCCACAGTCCAATGACTGAAACAAGTAAAAAGTAATGAATACAAACACACATCACACACGCACACATAAACTAATGCACACAAACATTTGTTCATACAGTCACACACATCACATATACATAGACACACACACACACACACACAGACACCACACATACACACACATCACACACACATACATGCATTGGGATGAACACTGGCAATTTGTCTTTCGTTTGTGCTTTCTCAACATTAGAGATCCTTCCTAATGGTAACCAGTGGAATGTGAACAAGGAGAGGAACCCGTTTGTCAGTCAGATGGACTGACACAATCAGAGTTATGTCCCTTGTCTAAACAATCATTTGTCTGAAAGAGTTAACTAAATATTGATTCTTCTTGGCTCGTGTCACACTTCACTCTCCCCTCGCAGCCACTGTTGCAATCTTCCTCCCTGGCTTTGCTGATCCAGCAATATTGACTGACAGCTTCCCAGTTGTTGATTATTGACAATGATTTATCGATTGATCAGTGGAATTCAGCAATACCACACACACACACACACACACACACACACACACACACACAGAGTCATCAATAAAGCTAGCGTTTAGTATATTTAGGATGTAATACAAGTGAAGGAAGGCAGGATACTGGGAGGCGGGGACAGATGAAATTGGGAGGGAGGGAAGAGGGAAAGGGTGGAAGAAGGGGAAGGGAGGGTAGAGAAGTGAACATGAACAAAGTTGACAGACAGACAAAGAGATCGGTTGACATGAGAAGTCATCAAAACTATCTGATCAATAATATTTCATCATGGAACCTGCATCTCCCTCCCTCTCTCCCTCCCTCCCCCTCTCTCACTCCCTTCCCCCTCTCTCTCTCTCTCTTTCCAATGTACACTGGTTACAATTTTCTGCCTCATTCCCTACAAAAGCAAAAAACAAGAAACACTTCTGTTAGAATAAATAATGTCTTTAGACACCAACACAAAGTGATGTCAATAAGGGAATGACTGAATTGTCATTTAAGTCGTAGGATATAGCAGCCAATTGACCCTCAATTAATTAGGTCTATTTTCAAATCTTGCATCACTGGGCTTCCTTTCTGAAGTCAGTAGAAAGAACTGTAGTAGTAGCAGTGGTTGCAGTGGTGGTGGTGGTAGCAGTAGTGGTAGCAGCATCAGTTGCAGTTGCTGGTAGTGACAGTGAGGGTCCTTAGTTGACTGCTTGAGTAACCAAGTTTCTACTCAGGACCAACCAAATAACTCAGCACAATTAGAAAATTACTATTTGTAAATCTCTCAACATGAGATATTCAGCAACAGTACTTTGTAGTAAAGATTGTTTGCCAACATAACATGGCAGTCCTGGTTTAGGACGAATGTTGCTATAATTTAGCCCCAGGAGACATCGTCTCCAGCTGGCTATACAACACGATCTGTATCCTTATATAAGTCTTTACTATGACTATACAATTGTCAGACAGTCAGACTATCCGTTTAACCTTTCCCATACTAATTGTCCCTCGTTCTATGATTTGATTTCATCTTCCAACTGGGTTTCAATCAGTGACCTGAATTAAAATTTTCCATAAAAAGATTCAAGTAATTTACATTCCAATCACCAGTTTAATGTACCAGCACTCAACTACCAACATGGCTGGAAAAGACTGGTGCAAGTGTGAAGGTAGAACATCTACCAAAAATCAGCATTGCTTGGAACTGCAAGAATTCTTCACGGTTCTTGAAGCATGACCAGTAAACAAGTGTCACCTTAGTCTGCCGGCTGTGAACAGCTGACACTTGCCATCGTACCCACCAAAATAAGCTGTGAGTTTTCATCAAATAATAATAATAATAACCCTTTCCACAATAGGCACATGGCCTGAAACTTGGGGGACAGGGATAATCGATCGCATCAACCCCAGTTTTTGACTGGTACTTATTTTATCGACCCCGAAAGATTGAAAGACAAAGTGACCTTGGCAGAATTTGAACTCAGAATGCAATGCTGGAAGAAATGCTGCTAAGCATTTTGTCCAGCATGCTAATGATTCTGCCAGCTCCCTGTTTTTAAATAACTGTTTCACATTTTGGCACAAGGCCAGCAGTTTTGGGGAATAGGGATTAGTTGAATTCATTGATCCCTGTACTTGACCGCTACTTTAATTTATTGACTCCAGAAGGATGAAAGGCAAAATGGACTTTGAAAAGATTTGGGTCAAAGCATAAAGAACCAGGAGAAATGCTATGAAGCATTTTGTTTGATGCACCAACACTCCTTCCAGCTCACCACCTTAAATAATAAGAATAATATTAGAAAACATTGTTGTCTTAAAAACACCTGATTCTCTTAAAATGTAAAATTGAAATATTATAAATTTAACAGAATCTTAGTTATTGGAATCTGGTCTCTTCAAATGCGAAAACTGGAAGAAAAGACAATGGACAGCTTCCAGTTCACATGCTTAAGGAGAATACTCGACATCAAGTGGCTGTGAAAAGTCCGAAATTATACAAATTGACAAACTGACAAAATAAGAAGATGCAGACACTGGAAATGGATCAGACACATTCTCAGACAATATGGAGAAAGTGAGTGAATGGTGACACTGAAGTGACAGTCCGAGGGGAAAAAGAGCAACAGGGCACCGTAAAACCAGACATGGTGAAAGAGTATTGAGAAGAAGAAGAGATGAGGAGGGTGGAGAAGCAGGAATGAGACCAGAACAGTGGTGGAAAAGAAAGATGGTTGGAGAGATCTGAGTTGTGACATTGTGTGCCTCATGGCATACAGAGAACCGACGGACGAATCATAAATAACAGACATAGTAAAATGTCAAACTTACTGTTACTGAGAATTGGAACAGCTTACATAAAAAGTAAGCAACAACACTTGTAGATAATAATAATAATAATAATAATAATAATAATGATTTCTTTTATTTGTCACCAGGGTAACATATGAGAGGAACAATACAAAGACAGACATAAAAAGGAGTAGTTTAAAACAGAAGGATTAAGTTTACAGGGCAAAAAGAAAAAGAAATGAAGTATACAGGATAATGATGATGATGATGATGGTGGTGGTGATGATAATAATTTCATTTCTTTGCCACAAGGGCGAAGGATGAAGGGGACAATACAGAGACTTCAAGTGTATGTGTGTGTGTGTGTGTGGGGGGGTTATATATAATAATGAAATGATAAAAAAAGAACTCTTTTTTTTTAAAGTATACACAGGAAAAGGGACACATGCATAGCATTGCTGTCAAGAACATAATAATAATAATGGTGAAGGCAACACTTGATGGTGGTGAGGATGATGATGATGATGATGTCATTGACTGCCTTAATATGCATGAATGAAAACCAGCAGTCGAAGTAACATTTTGGAAAAGAAACATATATTAAAAAAAAGGGAAAAAACAAGAAAGCAAAAAAACAAACAAACAAACAGTCCCCAGAAATTAAGTGTTAAGTAATCCAGTTGTCAATCAGAAAAAAAAACCTTTTCCAAATATAGAAATGAGTAAGAAGGGTGGAATGG
>NC_069005.1:1024468-1026386 GCF_001194135.2 Octopus bimaculoides
CCTTGCAATAACAAAACCTGACAATGACGTCCAGCTGTTTCTATGGAAACAGACTCACAGAAGCAGGTAAGCCAAGGCATGAAATGTCTCAGAGTGGGGAAACTTTTAGCAGACCAAGAATTTGGTAAATGGGTGTGGGGAGAGGGAGAGAGAGAGAGAATCCATGAGTGGACAGTGTTGAGCAAAACCAAGTCTGGAATACTGGTTCATTTCACCATGACGACCTGTAAGACTGTAATTAATAAATTAATTAGAAATGTATTAACTCCACAATATCAATTTGCTTTTAACAAAGTGCCAGTGGCAAGAAAAGGGCACCCAGAATGCACAGTACTGCGGTTGGCATTACGAAGGGCACCTAGCCATAGAAACCGTGCCAGGGCTGACACTGCTGTGTGGTCAGCTTGCCAGATACTGTCCAATAATCCAAACCATTCTAGCCTGGAAACAGACGTTAAACGATGATGACAGCATTGTCCAAAAGTATTAAGCATTTGTGGTGATCTTACAGTCCAATGAAGATTTTAGTTCTTTCAGTAACAGAATGAGAATTATAACTAAGAATGACCGAGTTCCTTTGGAAAAGGATGACAGACATCAAGTGACCAATGAAACAAACTGTGAGCTGAATGACTTCCCCCACCCCGACCCATCTAAGTGAATAGATTTGTCCAACATGTGTCAGGATGAGAAGTAAATAGAAAACAGTGACAGAACCAGTCGTCTTTCATGTTAACAGCACAAACATTGATTGGATCAACTTTAATTCTCACAGAGAAGCTAAACCACCCAAAGACAATAGAAATAAGATAAAGATACTTCCTGGGTCATTCACGCTCAAAGGGCCCATTTCCCAGTTTCTGTGGCACACACACACACTCCTTCACTCCGACCCACCCCTCCTTGACGGAACGCTGATCTGTTGCAGGATGACTCGTTTTTGCCGGCTGAGTGGACTGCAGCAACATGAAATGAAGTGTTTTGCTCAAGGACACAAAGCATCGCCCGGTTCAGGGATCGAAACCACAATCTTACGATCAAGAGTCCAACACCCTAACCACTAAGCCATGCGCCCTCCACCCAACACATAATACCAGTCAGGAAAAGCCTCCCAAATGTTATGCAATCAGTCAATACACTTTACTCAGTTCATCGACAGCTGTCAGCAGAAATAAGTAGCAACTAATCCAGAAACAACACCTGCCAAACATGCAGGTGGGCAGGTGGGCAGGTGGGGGGAGATTTAGTATTAGTCTTATGCCATGACATCAGAGATAATACTCGGCTTTATTAAGCCCTGACAAGCTTAAAAGACTTTTTTAGATTCTCACTGACAAACTTAAAAAAAAAACTAACGTTAACAAGGAAGGGTTGAGATTAAAATGGCAAAGAATGGTGGACGGAAATGAATTATGAAAAGGTTAAAAATAAGGAAGAAAAATAAAACATAGGTTAAAAAAAAGGAAGAGAAATAAAAGAGGACAGCAACTGCAACAGTAGCCTTAATACTACCACCACTACTACAACATTCACAAACTGTATAAAACATAGTAAAAAAAGCAAAACAATTGACAAGAATAGATTTAACAAAGATACAGCATTTGAAGAAGAGAAACAACAATATATTTGACCCCGTTCATGGGATTATGTCAGTCCCGTCTGGCTCCCTGGTTTTCACCAAAACAGACCCCTACAAAAGTACATGTGATCAAAGGCAGTACAAAGACCAAATCCCACAGACCAATTAAATAATGAAACAAAAGTAGTTTTTTCTACTCTAGGCACAAGGCCTGAAATTTTTGGGGAGGGGACCAGTCAATGAGATTGATCTCCAGTATGCAACTGGTACTTAATTTATCAACCCTGAAAGGATGAAAGGCATGGTTGACCTCAGCGGAGTTTGAACTCAGAATGTAAA
>NC_069005.1:1026905-1028167 GCF_001194135.2 Octopus bimaculoides
AGATAGAAATAGTTGCAAAATTAGGTAGAGTCATTGCTGTGTGGTCAAAAAGTTTGCTTCCCAGTCATGTTGATATATATATATATATATATATATATATATCACTTTAAATACACAACTGAAAAAGCTACTAATAGTAGGTATATTTACACACAAGCGCGTATGTATGTATGTATACGTGTGTGTGTATGTGTCTCCTTGTCTAGACATTATGTGATTGTTGTAAACAAGCATCACAGTCATAGAAGTGGTGTTGCTTGTTTCCAGTCTTCCATGAAAAACATGTCTGGCCATGAGAGAAATACTACCTTGTTTGGAAACAGGCGAGGGTTGGCACCATTAAGGATATCCGGCTGTAGAAAATAGGCCTCAATAAGTTCTGTCTGACCCAAGCAAGTGTGGGAAAATGGGTGTTAAATGATGGTGACTAATAGCTTTGAGGCTAACTGGGCAATTAATAACAGAAGTATTACATTCTGACCGAGATCACTTTGCCCCCTCCCCCCGCCTCCTTGGCCCTCTCTAAAATGTGGATGGACAGAAATAGATTGGACAGTTAAGGTGCAGAGAATGCAACATGTCAACACCGTTATGCTGCACCCTACGATTCCAAGCTGCATATTTGGTTTGTGTCGTATGAAGCTTAGCTAAGCGGAGACAAAACAGGAATAAGGACAGATGTGTTGAGTGGAGTTGCTTGTTTCAATGTTTTAGTGCCATGGGTCCTGGTTAATGAGAAACTGACCCAGGGGCAATAGAACAGTAACAACTCCACTACCATCACCACAGCCATTCTAACCATCAACTAAGGAGCGATTCAGATGAGATCATTTTTCAGAAGTTTTATATTAGGTTGTTTTTAATTATTTTATTTTAATATTCATTTATTTATTTAATTATCAGCTTATAACACCAGCATCACCACAGAAAACAAAACCCAAATCAAAATTTTTCTAAAAATCCAAGTAAAAACAACTACAAAAAAAAGCCCAAAAACAATTTCTTTCAACACTTTCTAATATCATCAGTGCTGATAAAGTAGCTTAATGCTTAACTAGAACTAATCAATAGGTTGGTACAAATTAAACAGAGGATTAGGCTGCCGTCATTTCTTAACGCTTTCTGGTGTTGTCAGCAGATTGAGCTGCTGTCGATAGAAAACAATTTCAGCATCTCTTGATAAAAAATTGATAAAGGAAGACTTTTCTCTTTCTCAGAACCTGGCAGAAAGGAGGATTTGAACCCTGGACGACAAATTGATG
>NC_069005.1:1028630-1029635 GCF_001194135.2 Octopus bimaculoides
ATCTATATCTATATATATATAAAATAACATAAATAATATATAATTATATGCATATATCCATACATATATGTACATACCAACATCTATATGTATACATACAAGCATATATGGGTACAGGACATCACAAGAAATGTTTTTTATATATATATATATATATACACACATATATATATATATGGAAGCACATGGCTTAGTGGTTATGGTGTTGCAGTCACGATTGCAAGATGGTGGTTTTGTTTCCCAGATCGGAAGTTCATTTCTTGTTGCTCTGCAATCATTTTGTCGTGTGACATGTGCCACACGGTGCACCTGTCCAGGTAATGTCGTCGATTCGATGGAGGGAGTGAGCTCGTGTGAACACAAACATTTGATCACTATAAACAAATCCTGTGTGTGGGTGTTCGACAAGAAATTGCCGAACCCTCATACGTCGTCTGAAAACGGGAGAGTCCGTGACATACATATCCATATTGTCTATGAAAAGATTTTCTCATGCTTTTTAATGGTGTCCACACTAGCATAGCTGGGGTGGGGTGGGGAGCAGCAGGGACAGTTTGCACCAGGCAGTACTTTGAAGTCTGCTGTAGGCAATATGTGTTTTTTGTGGGGTCCAGGGGGTGGCAAACAGAAGGGCCGCCCCGGGTGGCACACACTCTAGCTACACTAGTGGGTGTACGTTAGGTATGGAATTTAATACATTTGTGTTGCATTTATTCCTTCATTACAATCTTTTTAACAAAACATGATTCAGGTTCATCGTCAATATAAACACGCATAGACACACATGCACACATATATATATATGTACATACAATGGGCTTCTTTCAGTTTCCATCTACCAAATCCATTCACAAGGCTTTGGTCGGCCCGAGGCTATAGTAGAAGACACTTGCCCAAGATGCCATGCAGTGGGTCTGAATCCATAACCATGTGGTTGGTAAGCAAGCTACTTACCACACAGCCACTCCTGCACCTATAATATAATATAATATATATATATATATA
>NC_069005.1:1030456-1037612 GCF_001194135.2 Octopus bimaculoides
TATATATATTGTTTTATGCTCATAGTGGCCAGATCTGGCCTTTCACACCTAGCCTATAATATTATTCTAAAAATTAGCAGTTACCTCATCAAAATTGCAAAGATAAGGCATGATTCATTCAAAACAATGAATAAATAAAAGCATTACTTTCGACAGAATAATGCAAATGCTAAAGGTTTAAGAATGAAATTCAAAATATGTTCCATCGACCCAGGGAGGTGAATCAGCAGGTTTTTATATATCATTGTTGACCTTCGGTGAAACTGTTTGTCTTCCTAAATAATCAACCTGAATTGTTATGTTTTATTAGCCAGTTGGCTACACCAACTCACAATATATATAAACACACCCATTCATACACACACATGCACCAGTCCACACATGTACACATTCATAAATGCATGCATACACATCCACACCTACATGCATACACAAACACACATACATACACAAACACTGGGAAATGCTTCAAGACTTTCTTCATTTTACTGAGAAACAGGAGGAGTGAACCAAAAGATCTTTTAGAGTCTATTCTTGAATTGGGTGGATTGGGTGTAGTGGATATTGGGAGATTCACTCTTCAAGAACCCCTGTTACAGTAGATGAAGAATTGATAGAGGTTCTTTTGCTGATATTAGAGATAAACAAAATAGTTGTGGGTGCAACAAGAGAGTTTATTAATATATCTAATTTAATGTATATATATATATATCTAATTTAATGATTTGAATTATGAGAGGGTTTGTAACTACTCTCAAAGTTCTAGATTTCGTGATGCAGCTAAGAAGTCAACAATATTTAAAATAGTAGCAACAGTAGTCTTCAGTCCTCGGTTGTTGAGGGTGACAATGGAGTTTTTTTCTAAAAGTATTTGGGCCACGATGTCTGCCCACAAAGATTTCTGTATTCATAACCAACATGAATAAAAGAGCCTGTCCACGAGACATCTACACACCTATTCAGAAAATATGTGCACGGACATTTAATTAGTTCAGTATACGCCAAGACACACCTAAAGACTGGATTACAAGAAAAAT
Source organism: Octopus bimaculoides (assembly GCF_001194135.2). Taxonomy (NCBI): domain Eukaryota; kingdom Metazoa; phylum Mollusca; class Cephalopoda; order Octopoda; family Octopodidae; genus Octopus; species Octopus bimaculoides. Next base: position 1,031,494 of record NC_069005.1, read on the forward strand.
AATAAATGTCATCAAAGTATTATTCATATTCTTACACACAATAGCCATGCATAAATACAAACCCACAATATATATATATACACACACACACACACACAAACGTATACAAAACACACATCTCACAAACACATGATGTGAATCTCACCCAAACTAGTAAAAAATATGACACAATGGAATAAGACGTATGTGGGTGTGTAAGTAAATATTCATGTGTACACACACAGTCACATAACTACATATATGCAAATATATATATATATATATATATATATATATGCGCACACATATCTACAAGAAATGCACACACACACTCCTCTGATTCATGAAAGGCATTTGAATACCACAACCATTCAACCGAGACATACCATGCAATGGCAAATACAACACCAAAATATTTTCTTTTAAATATTTGATAAAATATGATTTTTAAAAATGAAACTATTTCTATACACACACACACACATACAAATGCATACACACACTTGTATGTACACACATACATATTTATATACACATGCACACACTCCCACAGACATATTTAACTACACAAATTAATATGCTGCTACATGTGTTTCTATAAATGTTTAACAGTCAAAAGTTTTGTTGTTTTTTTTATTCCAAACATGTAAGAAATTAAAATTAATTAACCAGAAACAAACATTACAAACTTAACAAAATTTCTATCATTGTTAAACGTTAGAAAAGCATCAGAAATAAGTACAAAGCCATTTATTCCAACATCTTTTTAGATTAGTCGTCATAAATATAGTTTATATACACAACTACTGCACTATAGACAGGCCAATTCAATTTATGTGTAGTTAAATGGTTCCAGGTTCAGTCCCACTGCATGGCACCTTGGGCAAGTGTTTTCTACTATAGTCCTGGGCCAACTAATGCCTTCTGAGTGGATATGTCTACCTATCTCCATACACACAAAACTCTCTACATATATTTACACACGTATATATGTGTGCGTGTTACTGTTTCCCCATCTTGACAGCATTAGACAGCTGTAAATGAGTGACACCATCATACAAGTGGTGTCGTTTGTTTCCAATCTTCTTTGCAAAACATGTTTGGCCATGGGATAAACATTTACCTTGTTTGGAAACAGGTGAGGGTTGGTGACAGAAAGAGCATCCAGCCGTAGAAAACCTGCCTCAACAAATTCCATCTAACCCACACAGGCATAGAAAAGTGGATGTTAAAACAATGAAAATGATGAACTACCTCACTACAAATTATTCACACAACTACTACACTTTTCAAAATTTCATTGTAATACATAATCGACATAACTCCATGACAATGGGTTTCTTTTTTTTATCAAGTAACCAGGTTGTATTGACAGTAATTGTTCACCAACAATGGTTTTCACGTATATTTACATCAACCGCTTTAACCAGTTTACAGCGTTGATTCATTTGGTTGCCTCCACGTGGTAATGGTAATCGTACCAAATGAGGTCAGTACTCAGTGTGAGATAACATTCGGCTTAGATTTGTGCCAACTGCTTTAGTACAAGTATTGCTTATTTACCTAGGCTATATCACTGTGCAGGACGCTCATGCGTTACTATTCCTGAATAAAATCATTCAACAGCACAAGTCAAATCATTTTCATGCATTTACAATCACATGAATTCAAAAACTGACTTTAATGTGGTAGAGTTCAAAACAGGGTCCCACACACAGTGGCATATCACATTGTGAACAATGGTATCTAGTTTGCTTTACGTGCATCTCTTTGAAGCATTTGTTTTCTTGGGGAGAAAGAATTGTGGAAAATGTCCACATCACTTCACCATGCAGTGAGGAGAATCCAGCATGGGGACATCCACGTATTCTGTACTTTGGCAGGTCTGATGCTTCTATCATTTCACGGAACAATAGATTCCTGAATGTCAATCCATCCCCCACACTGCCAACCATCTGCCAAATCAAACGGGAGTTCATGACACACATGTCAACTATATACAAGAAAATTTTTTTATACCATTTCACAAATTTTCTCACCGATTTCTGTGTCATTGCCAGCTGATTTAAGCGATCGACACTGCCGCTCCTTCATTGTATGAAACAACAACACTTGGTTTCATTATGGTATTACAGTCTGCATCTTATTTCCCAGTGTCCTTCATGCTTGCAGAATGCATTGTGGACAACATGCAGACGTTTTTCTTGTTATGCCACACTAGAGCGAGAATGTTATTATTGGTGCATCAGTATGCTGTTCCCCCACTTTCAAAGTTTAATCTCGTGAAGATCAGGAGGCATATTTTTCCTGTGTGTCCCCACAGTCACAGAAGCATTAGTCCTCCTTGGCTGCAATTGCAGGAAGGGGTCTGGACTGGAAAACCCGTTGTCCATATAAATATTGTAGCCAGTGTTTATGTAGGATACCTTAACCCTTTTGTTACCTTATTTTTGTTAAAATACACTGCTTTTGTTTAGATTAATTTTGAAAATAATGAAGAATTTAGTGAAATACTTATTACAATAGTGTTTGGAGCAGATTAACATGGAATTCTGAAGGAAGGTTTTAATTTGGTTCACTTCAAAACAGGAAGTTTATACCACTGGTCTCAGGTAGGTTGGTATCAAAACAGCCAAAATGTCTTGGTTAAGAGTGGTCAGTAGGGAAGCACCATCTCTTGACATGCTGTCCAACCAAGATTTAGAAGCGTCTATCTTCTGTGTTCTTTTTCTGTCGGAGGAATTGCCATTTTCATCCATTTGAGTTACCTTGATGAAAAATTGTCTTGGAGACGGTTTGCTGCATTTGTTTCCAATGCCAAATGAATTCCTATTGAGAGAACTAAAGGGACAATAAACAACCAAGGTTTTAACACCATTGATCAACTGTTTCTGTCTCTAAAATTTTGGAAGTTCTCCAGAGATGTGAGGTGGACCTTGGAGTTGTTTTCATCTCTTTTTTTGAGTGAATCAAATTCGCTAACCAGATTCAAAATGTGCGGTGCATGTGGCAAGCTCTCTTTTTTCCATGGTATTGGCAATGGAAATATCATTTGAAGCAAATTGCTTATAAAATGAAAGACTACATCTGTTGTGACCCTAATCTGAACACATATTCACTAAAGTTGACAAACCACTCAGATTAATTAAAACAAGCTGATATATCAATTTCAGTAGCTGACGTTCATGCAAACATAATTAGCAACGGCTTTACATAAATCAAGATTTCTACAAAAACTATTTTTTTGCTACTTGACTTGAAGAGGGACAGAGGAAGGACAAACAGAGAGGTGAAAGAAATTTTGATAGTATTAGAGTAGCAAAGGAAGAAAGAAGAGACAATGGAAGAGAAATATACAGAATAGAAAGAGTATGGAACTAAAGAAGAGAAGAAAAAAAAGGTAACATATATAAGAAAGAAAGAGAGAGAGAGAGAGAGAGAGAGAGAGAGAGGCAGGAGGAAAGCAATAAAAATTTGATAATAACAGAAAGGTGAGACAGAAGTTAAAAATAGAGAAATGGATAGAAGAGGGAGAATATTAAAACAGAAAGATTCAACACTGTGGTGGCAGTAGAGGACCAGGCAATAGTTACATACAAAAGAAGGAAAGGGATGAGAAGATGGACAAACACATTCAAACTTTCTCGAATGGATGATAGTTTCAAAGGTTGAATTGTTAAATTTTATTTATGTTATGAGTAAACAAAGACTGGTAAATAGTTATATTTTTAACAGTGTTTCATGCAAACTGGCACTTGAGTGCTTTTTCCACTCAAAGGGTAAACAGTAATACACTAAAGTATAGGTTCAATTCCTGCAGGAATCATACATTATATTTCACATTTGTGCATGTATTATATATATGCACAAACACACAGGTATGGCTATGGGGTTAAGAAGTTTACTTCTCAACCAAGGGGCTTCCACACAGTTACCATCTCCCAAATTCATTGACAAGGCATTGCCGAGCACTGAGTTTGAACCCAAGACCATGTAGATTGCAAAGTGAATTTTGCCACGTTTATTACGAAGCAACGTGGTTCACAGAAAATACCAATTCTAGTTTTTGGTGGATAATGAATATTTTTACAAGAACAACCAAAAATTTAATTAGAGAGAGAAAGGATCAAAAGACTCACCCATCAGCTGGAATGTCCCTTAATTGTAGACCCAGTTTAACGACCTGGTTGGAGAAACTGGGGTAGTTTTCATCATCAGCCAAGTAAGATTCCATCTTGCGCTCTTGCCGGTCCCCACCGCAGTTCCTTGCAGGGCTTTTGTCATCCCGTTTCCGGGCCATAATGGACAGGGGTTTCCAGCAACCGCTTGACCAGCTGGGGCTTGTCACACTCTCACTGCTGGTGGCGATGGTGGTGGTCGTGGTGGGGACACTGCTACTGGCAATGCTATCGGTGGAAGTGGAGACGGAGGGGGGGGAGGAGTTAGTTTTGTTCTTCTTGGAGGTGAGGGGCCCTTGATTATTGCCGGCTTTGTTACTGTCCCGGTGGGGGTTGCTGGTCCCAGCAGCCACACACGTCAAGCTGTGCTGGCTCCACTTGGCTCCACCACCTATGCTCAGATCAGGGGGTGGCGGTGGGGGGTGAGATGGGGGTGGATGCCGCTTAGGCGGCTTCTTTTTGGACAACTGCTGCTGCTGTTGCTGCTGCTGCTGTTTCAATGACTTGTTGCTCTTGTGTTTACTGCTGTTCTCTGTGGCACTGACCAATGGACTGTCGCTGTCTCCGGCAGCGGTGGCGGTGATGCTACTGTCACTCTGGCTACCAGTTCCTGTACTTGTTGTTGTTGTAGTCGTGGAAGAATTGCTGTTGGAGAAAAAGAGAGAGAGAGAGAGAGAGAGAGAGGGAGAATGAGTTGGAGTTTATTGTAATTTGGAAAACAACCACAAAATATAAATGGTGGCAGCGGCAGCATTGTGATGACGATGACGATGATGATGGTAGTGATGATTGAGTTGGCAGTTAACTGAATTGAAAACAAGAAGGAAAAAAGAATAAAGAACAAAAGCTCTCAAATGGTGGTGGTGGTCATGTTAGGGGTGGCTTGTGAAGAGAAAAGTAGAAATGCAAATTGCGATGCTGGAGCAGAGCCACGCCAAGGCACCATCTTGAAGGATTTCAGCCCCTCCAACACTTCTGGCCAATTTATTGGTCATTTATTTTATTGATCTCTAATTTAACTGAAAATGCTAAGTTACCATGCTGGAGCAACATTTCTATTTCTTTAGGTGGTGGTCATGTGTTAAACACACAGGTTACATAACTCCAATGATGGAAACAGCATTGACAAAGCTAGTAGTAGTAGTAGTAATAGTAGAAAAATTGATTTTAAAAAATAAACACATGTGACAGGTGCAAGTGTGGTTAAGAAGCTTGCTTCACAGTCATGTGGTTTCAGGTTCAGTCCCACAGCATGGCACCTTATAGCCCTAGGCTAACCAAACCCTTCTGAGCAAATTTAGTAGGCAGAAACTAAATGTGTGCGTGTGTGTGTATTTGTGTCTCCTTGTATTGATATTGTGTCATGGTTGTAAATGAGTGTCACTGTCGTACAAGCAGTGTCGTTCATTTTCAATATACCGTGAGAACATGACTGGCTATGGGGAAATTTTATATTAGTTAGAAACAAGTGAGAGTTAGTGACAGGAAGAGCATCCAATCATAGAAAAATTTACCTCAGTAAATTTCATCCAACCTAAGCAAGTATAAAAAAGTGGATATTAAAATTACAATGATGAGGCTACGACAGTCTCTGCACAATTTCCAAAGTACAAAGTGATCCCTGAAATGCAGAAGAGGGAGAAGACCATGGAAGAGGATGGTTGACCCGAAGATGCTGCATCTCGCAGAGATGATAATAATGGATTGTACTGATGGTAGATATGAGATGCTGCACAAGATGCATCCAGCCATGCACTGCAACACACACACACACAAGGGCAATGCTTAGAAGCTGCAATATTTCTACCCAGCCTCACCTTACATCTGTCCCTTTTTACCCATCTCCTCATCATTTGTAGTCCTCCATCTCCTTTGCTGACTACACCATTCTCATCACTCTGCCCATTTGCCCTTCAACTCCACCGCTCTCTCCTATATATATATATATATATATATATATAT
>NC_069005.1:1038716-1039316 GCF_001194135.2 Octopus bimaculoides
ATATATATATATATATATATATATATATACACACACACACAACAAGCTTCAGCGCAGTTTCTGTCTACCAAGTCCGCTCACAAAGCTTTGGTGGGCCTGAGGCCATAGTAGAAGATCCGAGGTATACTGCAGACGGTCTGAAACACTGAACCCGGAAATATGTGGTTGGCAAGCAAACTTCTTGCCACACGGCCACATAAGTGTGTGTGTAGTATGTGTGTGGCGTGCATTGTAGTGAATAGGCTTTTTTTTTAATTGACAATTTACTTAATTCCTACGGCCTACCTTGAGTATTTCATTATGATACATGCTTTTATATTGATACGAGTGTGTGTGTGTGTAGATAGATAATTATAACGTGCATCTGAATGTCAGCGCTTGTCGTTTGCCTGTTTCGGTTTCTTCTTAATAAAGTTGCACATTCCAAGCGACAGACATAGAGGCCTAAAAACAATGCCTACAATTAATTTAATTAATAAAACACAATTTTCTTAAGATAACAAAACAAATTTGTTTTTGTTTTTTTTAATTTCATTTTCGATTAACATCGTTAATTTTGCTTCAAAATCAAATTTTTTACTATCATTTTAGTTCCTGAAT
>NC_069005.1:1040431-1041130 GCF_001194135.2 Octopus bimaculoides
TATATATATATATATATATATATACATACTTATATATATATATGGCAATCCTTCGGTATTAGGCCCCAGAGTGTCAAATGTAAAGTCATAGTTTATCATATATATATATATATCCACACACACATTATATATACATAATATAAATATAATCATTCTCAACACTTTTAATATAGTCAGGTGCTCTCTCCTGGTTTGTTACTCGACCTTGCCAACATAAACATCATCTTCATCCAGACCACACACACCGAAGTGAAACGACAAACTACGATGTACGTCACCGCACATACACACTTCCCAACCTTTATAATCAGCAATTAATCTAACCTATGTATATACATACATATATATGTGTGTGTGTGTGTGCTACGCCTCTCTCTCTCTCTCCTCCGGCTGTAGTCGGTGCGACCTTGCCAACATAAACACTCCACTAGCCATCAATAAGTATTGGCAAGAGTGAAAAACCTGTCAGTTCGGACATAATAATAACCATCCTTCCTTCTTTCCGTCTCTCGTTAAAAGCCGACCAAAGAACAGGTATCTTCCTACAGACATTGCTCTGGTGGTTCTTACGCTGGTCGTTCCACATCTTAACTTACCAGATAAACACTCACCTATTTCTCACCTGCAGCTTGCTAGTATGTGGCCGGTCTGATCTTCATCGCTCATATATATATATATATATATATATATATATATATA
>NC_069005.1:1041276-1044742 GCF_001194135.2 Octopus bimaculoides
ATATATATATATATATATATATATATATATATATATATATATATATATATACATGCATACACGCATATACATATATGACCAAAATATAATCGATCTGCAGTTTTAATAACAAAAAAAGTAGATACAGAATTTCAACAATATCGGTAACAATATTGGTACAAGCTAAAGAAATTAACAAGAGAGGATCACAACCGATGGAATTAACGACATAGATTAGTGTTACTGACACACACACACACACACACACATATATATATATCGGTCAATTGTCCAAAAGTCAGGAAAGAGAAGATCTGAGCGGTTGCACTTTACGTTGGCGAGTATTATATACAAGAATATACTAATCGACAATATAAAAGTGTGTGTGTGTATATAAATATATATATATGTGTGTGTGTGTGATCGATTCTGGAAACATGGAAATAATAATTCGACCTGTAAGATTTTTGAGGCAATGACAACTGTATTAATAGCGATATTTATATCACTTCTAATATGATAACAATATATATATATATATAGGTACCAGGCGAGATAAGGTAAACACTGAGAGAGTCAATTGAATTTGCTCAAGATTTAATATTAAAAAGTAACTTGGTCGTTCCAGAGCGAATTTGAACTCGAAATATGACGATACATATTGTTTAATTTCTAGCATAAACCTAAGAAACCTCAAGTTAGAAAATCTCAATAACAATAATGGTTTTACAATAGATGAATTAATAAGATTTAGGGTAACTGAAAGCAGTGGAGGGACTGATACGAATTCCCCTAACAAATAAACAACGTAATATTATGTTATTACTTGATTAGCAACATTGAAATATCCCATATATATATATATATATATATATATATATGCATAATTCATTCGCTAACAGTTTTAATTTGCTCACAGTCAAAAATAAAGCCAAGATGACATTAATGATAAGATAATTATCAAAGAAATAAGAGAAATAATAATAGTAATAATAATAACGGTGGTGGTGTTGGTGATAAGGCAAATATGAGTGAACTTACAAATAGATTGTTGATGTTGAAACAGGTAGACAGAAACACAGACAGGTAGACATACAAGAGTTGTAGAGGCTGTCATGTGAAAAGAAGGAACCATCTGCAGACCACTGGCTACATGGTTCATTTAGGGCGAGCGACAACACCACTAGGGTCGGGTGAAAGGGATTTAGGGTTTGGCTTCAATAATTTTTTTTTCAAACGAAGCGGTCAGTATCTCTGATGGTGAAGAAGAAGAAGAGGCTGAAGCTGCTGCTGTCTTCCTCTCTTGACTCTCTTATTTGTTTTCTCCAACAACAACAACAACACTGAAATCATATGATCGGCTCCAACTTCCGTTTCCGGTACATGTGTCGAGACTGAAATGGACGATTGTTGTTTGAGCGAGCAAAGAGACTTTAAAAGACGAATGCTTTTACGGTTCAAATTAGTCTTAATCCGGTCCTATATATACACAGCCACTTCATGGCTTCCCGATCTCCCTCATCGTCTTCGGACAACGAATAACTTACCATTCATTATCATCCTATTTTAGGCATTTGTGCTTATTTCATTGTTGGGTTAACTTCAGGGGTTTCACTATATTTTTTAAAATTTGGATGATTACTCTGTTTTGATTTATTTGAATATTTTTCAATTAAGAATTTTACCTTTGTTAATTGACGAATACCTTAACGTAACTCCAATTAGTTCGATACCTTATTGCTTTGCTGTTCTGTGTTCGAATTTCGCCGTGGGTCAACCTAACTAATCTTATCTTTGGTAAATTTGCCGACACAAATTACTTTATTAAAATCAAAAACAGCGAAGCTCCAGCTCTTAGAATAATAACGAAATAAGCATAAATACCTACACATATAAGATCCTATTAAAAAAACCAACTTCTATTTAGGAGCTCGGAAGCTCAGCCAAAAGGCTAATTTGAGTTTTGGGACTGTCAAAGCGAGGATATTTGGGACGGGGAAGTTTACTGTTTTCATTCATCCTGCTTCATCGCTCGGCTTTGGTGGGTTTCATTGTGTGTTGGGAAACAGTGCTTGTAAATACTTTAAAGAAACCCATACATCGCTCACAGACATTATTGAGTGAGGAAACAATTTTTTTAAAAAATAAATCAATACAGGTGCCCGACCGGCCGCTCTCAGTTTTTGCTGGTCGCGGTCGAGAGCTCAGATGTTCTCGGACCCTACACTGTCTACTTTCTGTGCTGCCTATTTTTTGGACTGCCATGTTGGCTTGGCGATAACTATTAATATCCAGTACCGCTGCCGTAGTCTCCTTTAGAGAGCCTGAGAAATATTAATATATATTTCTACTTGGCCTTTCATTTTTCATTTGTTTTAGTCATTGGACTGTGGCCATGCTGGGGCACTACCTTCAAGAGTTTTAATCAAATGAATTAACCCCAGTACTTATTCTGTCCGTTTTGCTGAAGTGAACAAATGAACCCTGTTTGTCAAACAGTGGTAGGGGACAAACACACATACATATATATTGGCTCATCCCGTAAATAATATGGTTTTTTATACTTCTTTTATTTTTCAAAATTAAGATAAACCAAGTTCTTTTTTAATCTAAAATATACTTTCCTTCCTTTTCTACAATGTTCTTCCATCTGTCTGGTAGACATGCAAGGCCCTTCTTCCAGAATTCACTTGTCCGTGATGAAAAATAACACCAACAACAACAAACACTACTTGTAACAACTTTTTGTAAAGTGTTGAGGTAAATAAACACACAGAAACATGCACATACACAGGTAGATTGTGAGAAAGAAACAGATTGATAGAGATAGACAGACAGACAGATAGATGTACAGGTAGATAGATAGATACACAGGCAGATTGTGTCAGTTTTCTTTAAGCCTCCATCTACAAAATTTTCATCAACTTGGGGTTATGATAGAAGACACATACCAAAAGTGCTGCAGAGTGGAACTGAACCTGTCCACTGTGCAGAACCTTCAGCAATTGCCAAACCAAGAATAATTTGGGTTTAAAAACTAAATGTAAAAGAAATAGGAATGAATTTTTTAAAAATAACACTTATGCATACGTAATTTTGATATAAATAATTTTATTAACAATAAGAATTTATAAATAATTGGGGGGAGGGTTCTTATTTTTAAACAGAGGAGGAATGGACTTTGCAAGCCATAATGAAGGCAATCCATATTAGGAAAGCAGAGAATTCGAATAAAAACTGATGCAAAGTTGAGGAGATTCTTTCGGCCCAACTGTTGACCTTTCTTGTGTTTGTGGCATGATTGAATATATTGGGTGCCTGCAATGAGAGGTTGACGAGCTGAATGGCATCCAGCCATAAAAAATAAAATATATTACAACCAGAAGGATTGGTAGTTTCTCACTGTTGCAGTTGGGATTTGGTGATGAAGGACAACAGCAACAGCAACAACAAGTGATGAAATATTGAATGGTTAGCATGGGAGGGA
>NC_069005.1:1044752-1058931 GCF_001194135.2 Octopus bimaculoides
GCAATGGGACTGTGGCCATGCTAGAGCACTGCCTTGAAGGATTTATTTTGGCAGAAAAAAGGACAGTCATATTTAAATAGAATGTGAAAGACTCACTATTATTATTATTATTATTATTTATAAAGGCATTATTATTACGATCTTTATTTAAAAAAAGGCAGCAAACTGGCAGAGTCATTACTGCACCAGAAAAAATGCTTTGTGGCATTACTTTTGACTCTTTACATTCTGAGTTCAAATCCTTCTGGGTCAACTTTACCGTTCATTTTTTTTTTTTATTTGAGGTCAATAAAATAAAATACTGGGGGCAATCAACTTTCCCTCTCTCCTCAGAATTGCTAGCCTTGTGCCAAAATTTAAAAGACAATTATTTATAAAGGCAGTAGAGTGGTAGAAACACTGAAAGTTAATTTGATTTCTATAGATTCTGAGTTTAAATCCCACCAACATAAACCATTTTTTTTCCTCTTCTCCTCCTGACAATAAAACAAAAACAATTCAAAGAAACTTCACTGCAAAAATTGGTCAAACAACAAAGATAATTAAAAAGAAACCCAGAGTGTAAAAGTGTAATTTTTTAAAAAATATATGTTAAAAATAAGTTTTTTTATGAAATATAACAATACAAACAGATTTTATAGAGGTCACTTTGATCTGTTGTTTTTACATAAAGCAGACCACAAAACAACAGAGGAACAGATATTCTGTTATTCAAGGTAATTAACCAAATATTTTAGAAGGTTGTTAAGCAGTTATGAGGGAGAGATTCATCACAAAGGAAAATTATTGAAATAAAGCAGCAGTTTTGAATTAGAAGATAAAAAAGAAATACTTTCTTCTCCAAATTAAAAGAATCTTTCATATTGACAGAGTTAAAGAAATTAAGAAGCAGTCATAGGTATTTTAGACAGATCCTGTAACAGGCATTCTTGTAATTTGGAAAGGTAAGAAGTTTATAAGCGAGGAAGAATTTAGCTGCTACGTTTAGCAGGTTGAGCAACTTTATAGAAGCTCTCTTATTAATGTTGTTGACCTTATAGATCAGATGTGAGCAACCTTTATCAAGAAGAAAGCCACAATGAAACCGGATTCTTCATCAGGCAAGACATACTAATAAAACAAATTCATGGTAATTTTTTGTTAAGTGCACTGGTCAGTTAAGACCTGCAGTTTGTCCATGACTGTTAGAGATGAAGGTCAGATACAGAGGAGTTACAGGGAGCTCTTGAGCCTCTATGTTACCAATTTAAACTGACCTCTATAAGATATTTGGAATATTGTGGAGAATAATGAAATGGTAGAAACAGGAGAGCATCTAACAAAATGCCTTGTGTTGTTTAATTTAATCCCTTTTTACTTTTTCTGAGTTCAAATTCTGCTGGAGCTGATTTTACCTCTCAGCTACCTTGGGGTTAGATCAATAAAATAAATATCAGAAATATAATTGAACAATTTAGTCAAAATGTTATCAATATAAATTAAAACAAGGCTGACACCTCTCTTGTCACACACCCCACCCTTAATACTGATATTTAATAGGATGAGAGACCAAATAAAATGAAGCCTATTGTTATACAGATCTGGTCGCAAATTAAACGAATTTGGTTCCAAAAATGAACTTTCTTGTATTCGGTCCAGTAGGAGAGTCGAGAGTCAATAAACAGTGATATAAGCGCCATTAATATCGCCAAAGTAAAGAATGTCTTGCACTGGACTTGTTTCACACCAGAGAACAGTGACACAGAACAAAGACCAAGTAGGACGTTGATAACAACATGAGAAACATCAGCCACGGGGAAATGGTAGATAAAAGCTTGATAGAGCTCAGTATTATTATTGAGGGCAACTATAAGAGTTAAGCAGTAGATCCCAAGGACACTGTAAGATATTTGCTGCAGTTGTTTGCCTGAGTTTTTGTCAAATAGATACGCCAGTCCAATATAAACTCCTGCACAAGCAAAATGGCGGGCACAAATCAATGTCTAAAAAAAAAAAGAGAACAAAATATAATAATTAGTCAAATTAATTAAAACCCATGAAATAAAATAGTGTCTTACTGAGTCTACAGGAAAAAAACAACAGCTAAATGTGTCTAGGCATGACAGGCTTTGTTTGGTTTCTGTCTTCCAAATCCACTCACAAAGCTCAAGATTGGCCCAGGGTGCCACACAAGGGGACTGAAACCGAAACCATGCGATTGGGAAAGAAACATCTATCACACAGCCAAGGCTGCATCTCTATTTAAAACATTTCCCCTCAAAATAAATGTCAACAACAGAATGGCTGGGGGAAACCATTTACAAGAATATTGTCAGAGAATCATTGTTGTCACAGCCAAAAGCATGTCACTGGACAAAGAGCTACAGTTTATTAGTCTCTGGCCACAGCCAAGAGAGTTCTCATTGAAAGTATGGAGTGTAACTATGTAAAGAGGAATACAATGGCTATATAACATAGGTACTTTGATTGTATAAAGTAGATACTGTTGCTGTATACATATAAATCTCGTTACTGTAAGCAAATCGTAATAGACAAGATTATCCACTTATTTAATCCAAATACTTGGAACTAAATAAGGTTTACTGCAGCATGAGGGTAATCTCACATGACAAAAACTAGATTTCACACTTTTAACATAAAATTGAAGGTGTATTTATAAATGATTGTTTCCTTGTCTTTCTTTTCTATCAATTCAAAAATAGAAAGAAAAACTTACCCGCAACCAATCACGGTCCATATTGCTGTTAGAATAAGAATTATAAGCAAAATACATTAGTTGTCCTGCGTATACAAGAGGGATTGACTTTCCTCCTGAAAACCCAGACATCAAAGCTCCGCACACCAGAAACAAGCCCAGGTGGATGTATATGACTTTTGGATTAATTGGTGGGTAGCTGGAAAGAAAGAAAGAACAAGAGGTCAGCCAGGAAACATCATCATCATTTTAATGCCTCTTTTTTTCATGCTGGCATGGGTTTGAATGATTAGTAAGAAGGGAGGAACACAGAACACGACAAGAAGGCAGGAGTTGGTATAGCAAATAGTTTATCAAGACACCTAGTTCTTCCTAGGTTAGAAATAGCATCCTCATTGCTTGCAACATGGTTTGTTTCTGCTTTGTTCTGTCTATGAATTTTTTCAGGATTTAAAAATTACCTTTCAGTAATAACTGACAAAAGAAATTATCAAAAAATTCAGGAGCTTTCTTTTGTTTAAGGCACTCTTTAAACTGGATAAGATATGTGTAAAAATTAACACTTCCTTCTCCAAGCCTAGATTCGAAACCGAATCTAAGAATTCCCGGTCGATTGGTCAGCATCTCACCTATTTAGGTACAAACTCTGCTGCAGTATGTCTGTCCTTCTAGCTGCCTCGATTCTTATAAATAGAGTGGTCAGCAAGACATCAGGACACACAGAGACAGACAGACAGGGAGACTGCTACTATGGGACAGAGATTTTTCCCCGGCCAAGCAAGATGAGAACGAACACACACACACACACACGAACATATCCTGGTTCCATCATTTGTCTAGCAACTCGAAGCAAGTTGATAAAATTGAATGTAGTGGCAATTATTATTTATTAACTCCAGCTAATAAAAATGTTATAATTGAACTAGTTATCACTTCGTCATTTCTCAAGCAAACACATGCCTATCGCACGACACCAAACAAAAACACACCACACACGTTTGCCAAGTTCATGTGATCTGAAGACAATTCAACACCTTTATTGTTTACTATCAAATTAAATCTAGATCCAAAAGGCATTTGACAGAAGACCTTCCAGACATGGCCATCCAGTCCTTTCCCCATACCTGATGTATCTGGGACTATGTTACACAGTATTTATTCTGTTTTTAAGATGACAGAGTGTGACTTGAAGGTGACTTGACTGTTATTTCTCGCAGGCCGATTGACCACGTAAAGGTTCTCTCGTTAGATTTGTTTTCAGTCAAGAGATTTTCCCTTATATTATTTCAAAACAGAAAGTATTGGATAACAAAACATTTTCACAATAATTTCAACTGTTTAAAAACCTCCACAAAGTTCTAAACAAGCATATGGTGAAGATCCGTACATCGAGTTACCTCCCTTAAAGTAAGAGACTGAAAACTGGTCTCAGGCGAAAATGTTCCCCACCAAAAAAATTACCGTACAGCATCAAAAAATAAAAAAACGAAAAAGACAAAAGAATCGTCCGCGGGCCCCTAACACATGGTACTAAATCTGCATTCATGAATTTCTATTTACTTGACAAATATGAGCAGTAAATGGGTAAAGCGTGTAAATAGCATCTTCTCGAGCACCGCACCCTTTCGTTGACACATTACGACAGACCTCTTCTCCTACGCTCTCTGTAAACCCATATTTGGCGAAACGACGAAATAAAGATGTCAACTGAAACCTAATCCATAATTTTAATATTTCTCATAATTTATAACAAAAACTGGTTTGAAAGAAGTATTTTTAAATGCATAGATCGCTAATAAGGAGACGAGTGATTAGGTCGTTCTTCCATTCGTTATCATGTATTGTTGGCAGTAATAGTTTTAAACTTTAACAGACACGAGTATTATAAACCATTAAAAGTAGAACCAACGAGATCACTCGATCCGCCACAAAAATAGCAAGCAAATACCCATCCTAGCATCTTAAAACAAAGAACGATGAGTTATACATAGTCTTAAACATGCAGCATACATATATATATTACAAGATAGTCGTGATTAGAATGCTCGTTCAGGGCAGACCGGGGGCCAAACTACAACAACAGCCATTTAGAAGTAAATAAAGTTATTCGAACAGAGAATATTCAGCGGCTTTATAGAATATAACAAAAGAATAAACGGTTGTTTGAATACATTTCTTACCTCTCGTGGACAGCCAATTCTCCGAGAAGCATCAACAAAGTAATGGCATTTAAGAATGGAAACCGGCAGAGAATGAAAAAACAAACTTTCACAGATCGTCTCTTCCAAGTTTGTAACATGGTTCACGCCTTCGGTAGATAGACACACTTTATCAAAAGGCTGTTGTGGGCCTTAAATGCCCTCGACTTACAGTTTCTTCTTTTAAGCAAGTGTCTTCAGTTTTTTTTTCTATTTATATTGTGTAATTACTTGCCAGACACCGAACAATGTGCTCACATATCCACACACACACACATATGTCAGGCTTATAGTTACAGGATAATGGTTTGTGTGTCAGATACTACAAGGGAGGTAACTCTCCCCTGTTAGAGTCTGCAGTTGGAATTAAAATCCTTAATTAGCAACTATTTACATTCGTAATCCTTTCCACTATAGTCACAACGGCTGAAGTTTTTGAGAAGGGATTAATCGTTTAGATCGACTCCACTGCTCAACTGGTATTTATTTTATCGATCCCGAAAGATGAAAGGCAAAGTCGACCTCGATATTTGAACTCAGAACGTAAAGCCATAAAAAATGCGGCTGAGTATTGTTGTCGAGTCTGCCAGCTCGCTGCCTTATTCTACTTGTAATCCACGTCTTTTATTCTGATTCCATTCACTTCACATCAATGTAGGAATACACACAATGGGAATACAAATTGTCCCTAATACCTAGCTGGTGTTTTTTATTAACCCAACCGAGATACGAAACATAATACTGACTTGTGGGATTTTAACTCACAATGTAAAGGACCGTGATTAAAAACTGTTTGGGATTTTGTCAAACTTTTCTAACGATCTTGCTACCCATCAGTTGAAATACTAACCCTAACTGGTTTCCCAGAGGTCATTAAACAAAGAAGCAGTTGCTTAGAGCGTCACGATTTATCGGAAATTTCTAAAACAACACGGTCTTTCGAATCCCACATTTAATCCGTTTTGTTGACTTTATTGAATATGTGATTGATACATGCAAAAAAGTTCTTTGTTTCATTTATCTATATTTGTTTAGTGAACAATAAAATTCGGTCCTAAAAAAAAAACCCAGCAAATATCTAATTTTTGTGGAGGCTTCAAATGAATTAATATTTAATGAAGAGCAATTACTGCTACCAATGTTTTATATTAATACAAATTTTAAAATTAGATCTCCTAAGTAAGACAAAAAATAAATAAATAAATAAAAGTTGAGCATTGGGGTCGATGTAATCGACAAGACCCCCCCCCACACACACACACAAATTTCAAGCCTTGTGCCTCGAGTAGAAAGGATTATTTGTAGCTTTATCCACTTCAAGTTCCACTGTTAAAACTAATTTAGGACACACATTGATTTTTCTTTTTTTTTTGTCTTAAAAAGTAGAGCAATTCCTTTCTTACAACAGATGACATTGAAAAAGATAAAGACAAAAAAAACAGCTGTTTCTATGTAGACTCAAATAAACATGGTTTCGTTTTTTTTATTTGCTTTGGCCAACGAGATATAAAAACGTTTCCAGTGTCGACCACCTCCAAAAACAGTCGCCAAAAAGCTTGATTTAGATGAAAAAGACATTTTCTTCAGGACATTTCACAAATCTCTGATTAAAAAATTAGGGCCTTGAAATCTTATTTAGAAGAAACAGTTCACTGACAAAATTCTGTGCTGCATCTCTTACAAAGCACTGCAAAAACAAAACTTTCTAATTAATAGAATTTATAGAAACCGCTGAGTTTAGCCATGTTCATCTGGCAAGGAGACTCGCTAGAAATAACAGTCAATAATTCACTTTTCTTGCCTTTTGTGATCGATTAAATGTGCACTGGTAACACATTTGGGTTCATTTAACAAAACTTGGCGACTGATGGAGAAATCAGGGATATAAAATAAGGAGTCGGAGGAAAGTTTTGATGAGAAGGTTAGGCAAGGGCGCCAGTTCTGTGTATAAACATTTTGCTTCCAGAACCGCAGAAACGGGCAGATTTTCTTGAGCACTGAATATCGCCAACCGTCCCGGTTCTCTGTTATCTCCTTCATGATATTCAAACACCCCAGATTATTCTTCACCGGCACATTTTTATACAACTGTTGATATGATCGTCCATATGACCACACCAACGCAGTCTTCTGTTGCGCACTAAAACTGTTGCCTCTTCTGCCCCCCCACCCTTAATACATTTGTACTTCGTCGTCCGCGCACGTCACTTTCCACATCCAATGGAGCATGCTTGCTTCATTCCTTTCCTGTCTCCACATGTCCTCTGCATTCAGAGTCCACATCTCACTACTATATAAAAATGCTGCTCGTACACAAATATCATACAGCCTGCTTTGCACTTTGAGAGAGAAATCTTTTTTATGAACAGAGGCAATACTTCTCTGAACCTTTTCCAGCCAGTTCTTATTCCGGCTGCACTGAACGTCCTCCTCCATTGAAATTACATCACCAAGGTAAAAGAAGTTCTCTAATACCTCTTGAGATTTGTGCTCTCTTAGTGTCTATTGTTCCTATGTATGTCACATACAAAGTTTACTTTCTCTATCAACCTGCCTCTGACTCTACTACACTTTTTATGTTTAAATGGTTTGCGTTGTGTATGCCACATCAATTTTCTTCTTATTTTTCTACATATTGACCAAGGCTATTTCCTTGATGAAAGCAGAGTCCCGTCTGTTTTCCTCGTTACTAAAACTTAGCTCTTTGCTAGGTTAACTTTGAAGCCTTTCGATTCCAGATTTTGCTTCCAAACCTGGAATTTCTTTTTTAATTCTACTATAGATTCAACCATAAGAACAACATCATCAGTACATAGCAATTCTCATGGGCAACCAGACTTCAACTGCTCTGTTATGATCTGTATTTTTATGATGAATAAGGGAGGACTGAACCGCAACCCCGATGAACGAACTGCACATTAAATTCCTTGCAATACTTGTTAACTCTTACCTTCTGTACATGGCTTGTATAAGTCACACAAACCATTTGTTTGCTCCTAGATTCTTGACTGACCACCAGATTACAAAGCGAAGGACCCTATCAAAGGCTTTCTCCAGATCGACAGCTAAATACAGAAGCTAACTTTTGTAGACTGGTCAACTGGATGTTGAATGATTTGGTCGGACTGACTGTGGCCGCATTCCTGTTTGCGATGTACGACCAAGTTTATCTTAAGTTTTTGAGAAGATCATTTCTTTATCTACAACAGTTGTTTACTGGAGGCTGTATCACTGTTTATCAATTGAGAGATATGTTGTGTTTCGGTTAAGAATTTAACGTATACTTATGTTGTGAGAAACAAGAAAATTATATTTTCATGGTGAACAAATCATTCTTTTTAACCCAGGGTCGAGCAGTGACCAAGAAACCTGACTCCTCAGGAGATACTAATGCTCCTCTCTTCTATATTTATTGCCATGTTTTGGTAGGAAAATCATAGAAAGTTCCATTAGAAATATACAATTGAATGATCGCAACTGAGATGTTTTTAGTTAGAATTCAAGACAAGTCGTCTGATATTCTTCACTTATTTCTCGTTGCTGGGCCAACGAAGATTCCATTCTAAATTCCGCTACACTTTTATCCAAGTACTTCTGCATATACCTCCCCAGGGCATATTCAGTACCTTTCTCAGGCACAACTCTAATTTACTCCCTCCAATTAATTCAGCTATAATTCTTTTCGTAACTTTCATAATCTGGTCCAAAAATTTGAATTCGATACTCCTGTAATTATTCCTATCTAAGGCATCCTATAACCTTCATAATGTTTGACTGCCATTTAATATAATTACCTTCCTGTACTAATTATGTAGGCAACTAGACTCTATCCTCCTCTACCAGATATTTTAAGCAACTCAGCAGTAGTTCGTTGTTGTCCAGAGTCTTTTCTTGCCCTCGTAGCCTTAATTTCTTTATCAATCAGGATGCTGTTGACTAAAATGGCTGCTTCTCTTGGATCCACGGCGGGATGGTCGTTCTTTCATACATTCTCCACATTTAATAACTTTTCGTAGAAACATTTCTCGAGTTGGAGTCACTAAGTGCAAGTGTACCATTATCCATCTATGCCCACTTCGTTCCCACATCATAAGACACACACACACACACATATGTGTGTATGTATGTATAAATACACACATTATACATTCACGTTTTTTCTTTCTTATTTTTGACAAAAACTATCTCAAAGACCAAGCGTTTTGGGCATACCACTTACCAAATTGACTACAAATCTGGGAATTTGTTTCTTTATTTAGAACCGGGATGGGGGAAACTTTTTAATGCGAAGGGCAAAAATTTACAAAGAAAAAGGTGCGCGGGCGAGTCACAAGCTCCAACTCTTATATCTGTGTAAATCTTGTATAATTCGATAGACAGGGTGTCCACAAAGTCTGGGTACGTGGAGTAAATAAAATCATAACATAAACAATTAAATATAAGAAATAATAATTTCTTAAAGTATGTGATAATCCCCATGTACCCAGACTTTGTGGACATCCTGTAAAGATAAGTTTAACACATTAAATTAACGCGTAACGCCTTCGTTAACGCCGCCACTGAATTTATGATGTTTCTATCACTTATGAGGTATTCTATATTTTTTCAGCTAGTTTATGTAGTTGGGTTTCAAAGGGGGGGGGAGACAAACCTAGCAATATGTGTTTTAGAGTGAAAATAAAATTTCCATTCAAATGGCAATCACCGGACGATTTTCTGTTCGAGTCGAACCGTTTTAAAAAGCAACCATTGTCGTAAATAAGCATACGAATATTGTATAATTGTTATAATTGAGAAATTTACTATTTTGTACATACAATATATTAACCTGCAGGAGCAATAAAGTGTTTCTGGAATGTCTGAGTAAAAACTGATATTGGAGGATCACGTGAAAATCGTGCAATTATATATATATATATCGTGGCACTCCATCGGTTACGACGTCGAGGGTTCCTATTGATCCGATCAACGGAACAGCCTGCTCGTGAAATTAACTGAGCACTCCACAGACACGTGTACCCTTAACATAGTTCTTGGCGGGGATTCAGCGTGACAAGGTTGGCCCTTTGAAATACAGGCACAACAGAAACAGGAAGAAAGTTGTGGTGAAAGAGTACAGCAGGGTTCGCCACCAATCGCTGCCGGAGCCTCGTGGAGCATTAGGTATTTTCGCTCAATAAACACTCACAACGCCCGGTCTGGGAATCGAAACCGCGAGTCCGCAGCCCTAACCACTGGGCCATTACGCCTCCACTATATATATATAGAGAGAGAGAGCTTGCGGAGAGTATTGTTTAATATAGATGTTTCTAATTTCATAAAAACAATGCAAGTCATAAGAAATAATATAAGCTGATGGTTTGTATTTTAACCTGGTATTTCAATATTTTGTTGTTAGGGTCTCTTTTCAGGAAATGGCGTATTGAGCTTGCTTCTCTGATCCGTCGTGCATGTATATGAATGTTAACTTTGCATGCAGTGGATGGCGTTGCTATAGGAGCCAATCAGCTGTGTGTAGTTCGGTTCTGTTGTTAATAAGTGGGTTGGACTTGTTTCTCTTATCTTCAGGTTCCCAAAGTTTCGTGCTATAGTTTTATGGGAAACCTGGATATAATGGGTGTTGTATATCAGATTTTTTTTTTTATATTGAAGTGTTCTTTAACCTGTGTTCTAGTCTGTTGGTACTTTTAATGTAGAATTCAATAGATGGGTTTATGTACTACGTAGGACGGCAGACATATCATTGATCGAGTAGTTGGGCAATGTACAAACGGCTGTGTTTGAGCCTCCCCAGAGAGAGTCCATAACGTGCCAGTTGTTTTTTCGTAAAAATGTGGCAGTTTCAAAAGACAAATGTTATTTATCCCTGAATGTGTGAATTTTGTAAGTGGTCTGGTGTTTAGTTGAAAGAGTAAGGATTAACCATTCTCCATAAGGACTCTTCAGAATTGTACAGTGCTGGTCTTTTTCTTTTCTGCCTCATTGCATTTGCTGTGTATTCTGTGAATCTCATTTCTAACGCAGGTCACTTTAGCTCTGAAGAGTAGGGATGAATTACAATGCACAAATAGGCCCCTGCATACTGCTTTTCTACAAAAGCAAGTGGAATTGGATCCATTCTTAAGCAGAGACAAGGAAACGGTATTATTGGATGCTCCACTTCAAATTTTATATGTTCCTCGATATTGTTGAACATATTCTATATTTTAAATGGCTTCCTCATAAGATGATGTTAATATGAGTGTTGTCGTGCGCATTCCTAGTTAGCCTTCACCACTTTGCCCGTCTTCCACAAATCTGGAATGCTCGACATTTTTGTACACAGCAGTCGTCTTCTAGCAGCCCAACCTCCACTCTTGCAAGTGATACCGGATTCCTCTTGAACCCAATTTTTCTCGGCACATTTGTACTCTGGCACACTAACATTTCACATTCATCAGAGCATGCAAGTTCCATTTGTTTCTGCTCTTCACAAGTCTTCAACATTCAAGAGCAACACCTTGCTATCATGGAACATCACTGTTCTAACACAGGCATCATAAAATCTACCCTTCACTCTCAGAGAAAAAACCTTTATTGCCACCAGTGTTAATAGCTTGCTCACCATTTTCCCAACCAGTTTTTATCTCAATACTACACTTTCAGAGCAACCACTTGCCAGAAAATACAGTACATTATAGTACAGCATTATGGGATGCAAACAAGATTGGTCTATGTTGTGGCATTGTATTATGGGATAGATGCTCGATTGGTCATGTTGCAATATGCCATGGCATTATGGGATACATGCTAGGTTGTTGTGGTGTAGAATTAAACATCGCCTGGACAAAGTAGTCAAACAATGCAGCAGTAAGCGAGAGAGAGAGAGAGAGTGACATTGCTGCCAGTGTTAGTGTATGAGTAAAAGCAACAGAGGACACAGACACAAAAAAATTATATTTGTTTTCTTTTAATATACATACATAAACATGTAAATATTTATATATACATAAACATGTATGAAGGTGTGTGTGACTGTGTGTGTGTATATATATATATATATACACACAGATGTATACATACATATACATGTACATACACACACATACATACAAAGGTCCACTTCATTGCTGTCATCATTGGGTTTTACTTCTATTTTTCCACACTAGCATGGGTCAGATGAGTTAGCAATGAGTAGCTGAAATCACTTCCAAATGAATAATTGAAACAAGATTACAGTGTTTCACAGAGGTAGAGCAAGGCAAAAAAAACAAAAAAAAAACTTAAGATGAAGCAGTCAGTGGAGGGGGGAAATAGACCAGAAAATATTTGGTCTCATGGAAGAAATGATTACAAGACAGATATCTGGAAGATTACAAGACAGAGATTGCTGCATTACGAACCTGTTGAATTTATACCAGCAATGAAGGATAGGAAAAAAAAAGCATGGAAATTGATGAACATGTATATATATATATATATATATATATATATACATACACACACACACACATATATATACGTTTGCATACATATGCACATATACATACATGTATAAACATGCATATATACGTGGGTTTGTGTGTATGTATATATATATATGCATATATGTACAAACATATGCATATATATATATATATATATATATATATATATATATATATATATACACACACACACACGTTCATCTACCCACCCACTGGTGATACATACACTGGTATCACTTAATTTAAAGACAAAAGTATTACTGATGATTAAGCTTTAATTATTTCCATTAATTATTTAATCACAATGTAAATTTAAACAGGAAAAATTTGAATTTACTTCATGCAATTATTGGCAGTATCAATAAAGCTACAAAAATGAACATCACTGAATTTAACATATTTCCTTCTCACCACAAAATAGAAAACATGAATTAAAGATCAACAACAATATAAACCTCGCTATGGCACTTAGAATATTTGGTCAGTTACCTACAAAAGGAAACAGAATCTTGTCCCAAAGGCATTGAATTTTTGTGTTTGAAGACTACATCACTTGGAGTATCTTCTTTGTTATTTTTGCCAATCAAAGAATTCATTAAACATCCTGGATTTCCTTTGTTGAATATTCTTGTTGAACCATTTCTATAATTTCTTTTCATCAGATTTAAAACCAGAATTTCTGTTGGTCACTGCAACATTTGGATTTTCTTGCTTTTTTTGTGGGGGGGGGGGGTTGTTTTGGTGAATTCCTTGATATTTTTTTACCATCATACTTTTGGTTTATGGAAGACTAATCTTCTCCCACACTTCCAGACTATAATGTTCAATGGAACAGACCCTTCCTCAGATAAGTAACACAAGATGTTGCCATATTGTCAGATCTGTGCAGTCAGAGTGAAATTCTTCTCCTTAATCTCATTGAACAAACACCTGGGGTATTACTCAAGGAATTAAATTTGGATTCCTCCAACCAGTCAGAGATATCCATTCCTTAGGTTCCTTCAACTGTGCACAGTCTGCAAGAGAAATGTTTTCTATGTGCAGTTTATTCCACAGGCCCAAACCGTTTCAGACAATTTTCAAAGGCAATTGGCACCAATCTGTATGGAGTGTTTCTATCAACCATAACAGCAATTGTGATTCTGTTCTTCATCAACAAATGGTAAGTGCATTGACTCACCCTTCCAGCAGCTTTATGCAGTTAGCCTGAAACACAGCAGCTGGAATGACTCCCAGTTCCATACAAGTCCACAGCTTGGCCAACTGCAGGTTCTGACAATTCAAACACATTTGGAGCTGGAATTTCAATGTTTCATTTCAACTAATTCAGTTGGACACTTTTCAGTCATGTCCCTGATGTAGACACAATCAAACAGTAAATAATAGTTAGTGTTAGAGTAAATATATTGAATATTAAAATAAAATATTGTATCATATTTTCTCAAAATGTTCTTAAATAAAGTGATGTTTGCTGAGGTGGTCTCTATTAGTACTGTCAACAGCTGCATTTTGCTGATTAAATCTGTTTCAAATTTCATAATCGAGAAAAAAAAAACCCCCAATATTTTTTGTCAAATGTAGTTGGAATTGTGATTGAAAAAATGGAAATAATTTATAATCATCAGCATATCTTTCAAATGAAGAAATACCACTGTATATACATATAGCAATGCGTATATATGTGTGTGTATATGCATGTGTGTTTATGTATGGATGTATATACATATATATATATGTGTGTGTGTGTGTGTGTACATATGTATGAATATATATATATATATATATATATATATATATATATATATATATATATATATATA